>NW_006768827.1:26253-40733 GCF_000204055.1 Melampsora larici-populina 98AG31
AAAAGGGGAGTCTCTCCTCTACATTTTTCATTGAGACACCACATCTGTAGCCCGTCTGAAGAAGGTCCTACGGAGCTATTCATGCAGAACTGTTTGGACATATGTAGAGCGTTCAAATGACTAGATAGCACCTTGCTGACATTATGAAGTGTAAAGCAGAATGGTTCAGCTTTTGAATGAACCAAAAATCGAGTTATTTGGAGCAGAATTGCAAAAGTTATTGAAGTTTTTAGACCACAAAATATTGTCTTCATCATCATGACCCAAATTTCAGGTATTGTTACATGTGGGTTTTTGATGATTTTCAGCCTTTATTGTTAGTACATTAACCAATATCTGCGTGTAAAAGACAAAAAGTTACTCATCATGACGCCCCAACATCTAGGAACAAGGTGCATATTTTTTCAGATTTTTAGCTCTCTTCCTGTTGCCTCAGGACTTTTCTATGTCAGTAGTTTTCTTTACCGCCCGGTAAAGATTACATTTGGTGTAGTGATATATATCATTTGTCAATGATAGGCGGAATGAAGATAAATATTCAACTTCAAAGAAGCTGTGAAATGGTTTCAGCCTGAAGTGCAAAACTCAAGATCGGTGCTAATGGTGTATTTAAAAGAATTCAGAATCAAACTAAAGATGAAAAGATGAACAAATGATCAATTAGTGTATGAAAAGATTCAAAAGAAGGTCAAATCCAAAAAGGAAATGAAAGGACTTACAATATTGATCCGAGATCAGATGATGTCATTGATTAAAATTGATAAGATGAAAGTGAGGCTGTGGAGAGTTGAAGGGTATAAAGAAGGGGTTCTGTTTGTGTGTGTCCGTTAGTTTGTGTGTGTCCATCTAGAGAGTCCGTTGATCGTTTATAGAGTGTTAGAGTCTTTTGGAGTTATTTATTAAAAAGTGTTATTGAGTTGTTTTTTTTTGTGTTAAACCCTTATAAGGGTATTAGTGCTGGTTTTTTTTATAAGACTCAAGAGTCAAGAGTGTGAAAGTTGTGAATTTTTCTGAAATCATTGTGTGTGAAAGGTCTTTCTGTGAGATTTGTTACAGTAGTGTTTAATTGGCATTTCATCAAGTTTTAGAGTTATTCAAGTAGTTTTTTTAGTAAAGGATTAGTAGATTATTTTTTTTGGTTTAAGCAGTCTAAGTAGAAGTTTAAACAGTATCCATTCAGTCATCAATTATCTTAAAATCATTTTTTTATTTTTTCTATTTCAAATAATTAGTTTTGAAGAAGTTTTTAAAATTAAATTGGACTGTGAAACATTATCAACTATTTGTATAACTTTGTTTATCCATTCTATAGCCCTAGCTTATTCACATTAGTGTTTAAGGGCCTTGGTGACCACTCTGTACAGTCTTTAAACTTGTCGGAGCTCTTTCGGACCAGGTTCGGTACTGATTTTATCAGTGGAAGGGGTATATTGAAGTTGTTACAGGTGTTGGTTGTGTGTAGCAGGAACGGTTATTTTGAATTGCACCATTATTTTCTTTGAACTTAGAGATTATCATAGGTTGAGGGCAGCTTAACTGCACCTGTTGTACTCCCATTCTCTCCGGCTCAGCCTACGCTACACTGCGTAGGAGTTCTACACCGCACTTGTTTTTAGAAGATCAAAGCAAAGTGGTCTTCGCTTTCTCATATCTCACAAGAGCTGCTAGCGCTTGGGCTCAGCCCATGACTCAGGAACTGTTCGATGAGTCAACTGCCCACAAGTTCACGTTTGAGCGCTTCGTCGCCAATTTCAAAGCGATGTATTTCGACACCGAGAAGAAATCTAAGGCAGAACGAGCGCTCCGTGCCTTATCTCAGAAAACTACCGTAGCCGCGTATGCGCACGAGTTTAACATACACGCCGCCGCCACGGGTTGGGAAACTCCTACCTTGATCAGCCAATTCAAACAAGGCCTTAAGAGACAGATAAGGGTGGCCATAGTTATGATGCAAGACCCGTTTGACTCAATTGAAGATATCACAAACCTAGCCATCAGGATCAACAGCAAGATCCACGGAGTTTCAGACCACACCACTCACACCACTACAGTATCTGCCGATCCAAACGCAATGGACATATCAGCCAATTACGTGCGTTTAACGGATGAAGAGCGTGCTCGTCGATTACAAACTGGATCATGCTTTCACTGCTTGAAGCAAGGTCATAGAGCTAATGTGTGCCCCGACAGAAGAGCTGGTAGTGGAGGGAAAGGGAAAGGAGGATTTAAAACTAAAATTCACGAATTAGAATCTAAATTGGCGGCTATGAGTAGCAAAGATGAAACTGTGATGGATAGAGGAGAAGGACCAAGTTGTGCTGAGGCCTCAAAAAATGGAGGGGCTCAGGCATGAATGTTGTGCCTAACCTGAGCCTGACTAGGGATTGGATTGGAGTAGATGTGGATGCTAGTAAGCTTATCAAATGTAAAGAAAATGATCCTTGTTTGTTTTATTGCGCCTCTCTGTCCCAAGTTCCAATCCCCAAGCCACAACACCAAATCCTCTTTTTGCCTATTTTCTCATCACTCCGGAGCAACGCACGATGTTCTGAATGCGTCATTTGCGGCAACATCTGACCTCCTTGCCCGAGCCACTTGTACCGACAGAATGGTAACGGGATTTGGTGGTTCTAGCAGCAGACCCTCATTTGAAACATTGATTTACATCAATCAAGACTCAACCCTGACCCCGTTCATCATCACAAGAATTAAAGACACATACAATGGTATCTTAGGAATACCCTGGATGAAGAAGAACTCAGCCCGGATTGATTGGAAACAAGGACTCATTAATGACAGTACTCACGGCATTGCGGCCACAACAGTGGTTTTGTCAAGCCCGCTACGACCCTCTTCAGCCCAAGGATTGGACCCATTGAGGGACACTAGGTGCAATGACGAGGGGATGTGCGTTTTGACAGACACGAGCACATCCCCGCGATGTGAGTTTGAACCGTTTTTGATTGCTTTGTCACCCTGTACAGCTGGCAAGCCCTGTCATCTCCCAAATTTAGAACCCCAAGTCAATCAACCTGTGACAACACCAACGACCGTCGAGATTCCTACGAAAGGACAGCAACAGATAATTGCGGCTGACATGTCAGTCTCGTCAATTCCGACCCAAAACCCCAAGGATCCTACCGGTATACCTGAGGGGCAAGCATGGAACTTTGACGAGGGGGCTTGTGATCTTCAAGACACAGTACAGCCCCCACAATGTGAGTTTGATCTCCCCACTTCATCTGCCATGATTGAATCAGCTGGCCAACAGGAACATTTTCCAGATAACTGTCCTCCGAGTATCAACGCCGCCAACACTTCCTGGTCAACATCCGCACGCCTAGCAGCTGAAGAAAAGAAGAAAGCTGTCATCAAACCTCTAGAAGAGATGGTACCAGCCTATTACCACCGTCACCTGAACATGTTTCGCAAATCTAAAGCTCAATGCCTCCCGCCTCACCGAAAATACGACTTCAGAGTCCAACTAGTCCCAGGCGCACAACCTCAGGCCAGCAGGATCATCCCACTTTCGCCAGCAGAGAATGAGGCCCTGGATGAAATGATCACGGAGGGTCTTGCTAGCGGAACTATTTGACGTACCACATCAGCGTGGGCCGCCCCAGTCCTCTTCACTGGGAAGAAGGATGGGAAGTTACGCCCATGCTTTGATTACCAAAAACTAAATGCGCTTACAGTCAAAACAAGTACCCGCTCCCACTAACTATGGACCTGGTTGATAGTTTGTTGGACGTGGATGAATTCACCAAGCTGGATTTACGTAATGCCTATGGCAACCTACGTGTTGCGGAAGAAGACAAAGACAAGCTCACTTTTATATGTGAGCAGGGGCAATTTGCACCTTTGACCATGCCTTTTTGGCCAACCAGAGCGCCGGGATATTTCCAATACTTCTTCCAAGACATATTATTGGGTAGGATTGGAAAGGACACAGCCGCATTTTTGGACGACACCATGATTTTCACCAAACTGGCGAGAATCACGAACAAGCAGTCGATGGCATATTAGACATCCTCGGCAAGCATCAGTTGTGGTTGAAGCCGGAAAAGTGCGAGTTTTCAAAGAAAGAAGTCGAATATTTAGGCCTAATCATCTCTAAGAACAAGGTTAAAATGGATCCTACGAAAGTAAAAGCAGTTAGAGACTGGCCTGCACCCCGAAATGTGAATGAATTGCAACGTTTCATTGGCTTTTCTAACTTCTACCGCCGGTTCATTGATCACTTCTCTAAGAAGACAAGACCACTGCACAACTTGACCCGGACAAATGTCCCTTTTGTGTGGAACACCAAATGCAACAACGCCTTCGAGTCTCTGAAAACATCTTTCACAACGGCGCCAGTCCTAAAGATTGCGGATCCCTACCGTCCATTCCTATTAGAATGTGACTGCTCCGATTTTGCATTGGGGGCAGTCTTGTCCCAGAAGTGTAAAGAAGACGGTGAACTACATCCAGTTGCATATCTGTCACACTTGTTGGTACAAGCCGAGCGCAATTACAAAATCTTTGACAAGGAACTCCTCGCCATAGTGGCTGCCTTTAAAGAATGGCGCCACTATTTAGAGGGCAACCCAAATCTACTCGAAGTCATCGTATACACAGACCACCGGAACCTGGAAAGTTTCATGACAACAAAGCAGTTGACACGTCGACAGGCTCGTTCGGCAGAAACTATGGGATGCTTTGACTTCGTGATAAAGTTCAGGCCGGGCCGTAAAGCTGCAAAACCAGACGCGCTGTCATGACGACCTGATCTAAAGCCGCACAAAGACGAGAAGCTAACGTTTGGTCAACTCCTAAGACCTGAGAACATAGATCATGACTCATTCCCAGCGGAACTGGCCAGCATAGAAACATTTTTTGCAGATGAGAGCATTGAACTAGAGGATGCAGAGAAGTGGTTCAAGGTAGACGTTTTGGGAGTTAGCAACGAGAATGAGGAGGAGAAAAATCATGAGGAGACGCTTACCGACGACAAGATAATCAACTTGATAAGACAAGCTAACGGTAACGACCTGAGAATGTCTGAACTCATGAACATCATCCAAAACCCAATATAATTAAACATCAAGAAAGCAGTCAAGAAGTACAAGATCAAGGACGGTATAGTATACAGTTCAGGACGCATAGAAGTCCCCGAGGACAACAAGATCAAATTAGAGATTGTACGAAGTCGCCACGATACACTACTAGCGGGTCATGCAGGAAGATCAAAGACTCTGAGCCTAGTACGTCGAAGTTTTGTGTGGCCGTCGCAAAGAGCTTACGTCAACAGACATGTTGATGGATGTGACTCTTGTGTACAAGTCAAATCAAGCACAGAACAGCCCTTTGGTACATTAGAGCCACTCCCAGTCCCAGCGGACCCTTGGTTGGACATCAGCTACAATCTCATAACCAAGCTTCCGAAGTCAAATGAGTGTGATAGCATACTAACGGTTGTTGATTGACTTACTAAGATGGCCCACTTTTTACCATGTAAGGAAAGTATGAGCGCGGAGGAACTTGCTGACTTGATGATCACGAACGTATGGAAGCTTCATGGCACCCCAAAGACAATAGTGTTGGATAGGGGTAGCATATTTGTGTCACAGATCACCAAGGAAATCGACAAACAACTCGGCATTTGATTACACCCTTCCACGGTGTATCACCCTAGGACAGACGGTCAATCCAAGATTGTGAACAAGGCCATCAAGCAATATTTACGCCACTTTGTCTCATACCGCCAAAACGACTGGGCAACCTTATTACCTACAGCCAAATTTTTGTACAACAATAAAGACCATGAAACTATAGGTGTCTGACCCTTTGAAGCGAATTACGGGTTCAATCCAAATTTCAACGTGTTCCCGTCTGCCAAACAATGCGTACCGGCAGTGGAGGGAAGATTGAAAACACTGTGCGAAGTTCAAAAAGAACTGACTGAATGTTTAAAATTGACACAGGAGGCAATGAAGCATAACTTCGACAGGACGGTACAAGACACACCAAACTGGAACGTCAGGGATCAAGTATGGCTGAACTCACGAAACATTACAACTACAAGACCCACACCAAAACTGGACTATCAATGGCTAGGTCCCTTTAGTATCAAAGAAAAGATTTCCACTTCAACGTATAAGCTGAACCTGCCTTTGTCTATGAAGGGAATACATCCTGTATTCCATGTGTCAGTATTACAAAAGCACCAGATTGACACGATCAGCGACAGAAGACAGAAAGAACCATCACCAATCCAAATACAAGACTTGAACAAATGGGAAGTCTCAAGCATCTTAGTCTGCCGCACACAACACAACAAGAAGGAATACCTTGTGAGTTGGAAGGGGTACAGCGCCGAGCATAACTTGTGGGAGCCAGTAGCGAACCTCAAGAATTGTCAAGAACTAGTGAAGGAATTCAACAATCTATTTCCACATGCGTCAAAAAGGTACAGAAAAAGGAGAAGAATGTCAGAGGGTAAGCTTTTTCCCAATGGGTGTTTTAATGCTACCCGCGGAGGAATGCAGAACTTGCAAGAGGAAGTTTGGGCATTAAAGGGGGGATAATGTTATGAATGCTTACACATGGAACTTGTGTAAGAGAAACTTGACAGTTGGCGCACATGTCACAGGATTAGGGATCATCTAGACTCATACACACCCTTGTATCAGAGATTTTCTCTTCATCTGACAATCTCAATAAGACCCTGGCAGCACCTTTACTCCTGTGCCCAAGAACCCTGAGATCCCACCTTAACAATGAATTCCAGTTAAAAAAACAAAGGCTTTACTACATTGAGAAAGCTTTTAATGAGTCTGAATACACATAATGATCTTGTAAAAGATTTAATGATTTAACACTAGGAAATAAAAATCCAAACTTCAATTTTTAATTTGTATCACTTGATCCTAAAAGTCCTCCAATGATTGGTCTTTTGATGTTGATTTTCTTAAATATTGACCTCTACATAGCTATATGAATCTAGACATCTTTCATTTTCATCTGAATGGTTTGGAGTCAAGTTCAAGATGGTTGATTGACCCATTTCAATTGAAGACATCAATTGGTGTCGAACGTTCTTGAGTTGATTCATGCAACTGTAAGGCTTGGAATTCATCGTGTGTGAGTGGTGAAAAGGAGATATTGGTTGTTGACTTTGGTGTTGGAGGTCTGGTTGAGTTTTGTTTTTGGAGTTGAGTTGCCTGAACAAGTCGTGATGTGTGATACCGCATGTGTTAGCCAATTGGTAAATTTACCAATTTGCTAACGCAAAATGACCAAAAATTAACTACCGCGGGGCTAATTTTTCACCGGTGTGGAAAAGACCCCGTGTCTGCGGTAAATTTAACCTTACTGCACCCGACTTAGAGCATCCGCACTCGTTTGCGGTTGTTAACTTGGTCAAGTGCGGTAACAAACACCACATTGAGTAAAAAGTTACTTGACTCAAGCAAATTTCGCACTCATTTGCATTAGCCGCGCTGTAAATTTTATAACTTTACAGATAACGCATGTGCTCCACACCGGTCATGCAGTAAGGTAAGGTTTTGATTTTTTGAGTACAAATCACCTGCTTTCATCGCAAGTTTTCATATGATAAAGCACCGTCCTCTTCTTTGCACTGGAGGACCTTAAATTCTTTCAAACTCTCCGTCTACACATGAGGATCCAATATCATCTTCTTCATCTACTTGATCAATAGATCTTGATTTAAAAAGACAAAGTCAACATGACTTTGACTTTGTTCAGCTACTCAATACATGAATTCCAGTTAAAAAACAAAGGCTTTACTACGTTGAGAAAGCTTTTAATGAGTGTGAATACACATAATGATTTTGTAAAAGAGTTGGAGCTTTAAAACTAGGAAATAACAATGAACAATCTTGTAAACAGATCTAAACTTTTTTCAATTTTTGATTTGTATCACTTGATCTTAAAAGTCCTCCAATGATTAGTCTTTTAATGTTAATTTTCTCATATATTGACCTCTACATAGCTATATGAATCTTGATATTCTTCATTTTCATCCGAATGGTTTGAAGTCGAGTTGAAGATATTTGATTGACCTATTTTAATTGAAAAAGGACAGAAAAATTAACAATGGAAAAGACATTGATCAGTGTTGAACATTCTTGAGTTGATTCATGTGACTGACTTTGTAGGGTGTGAGAGGTGAAAAGGAGGTGATGGTTGTTGACTTGGGTGTTGGAGGTCGGGTTGAGTTTTGTCTTTGGAGTTGAATTGCCGTGAATGAGTCGTGATGTGTGATACCGCATGCGACGCAAAACGATCAAAAATTAAGTACCGCAGGGCTAATTTTCCACCAGTGTGGAAAATACCCTGCGGTTGCGGTAAATTTAACCTTACCGCACCCGAGTTACCGCACGAGTGCAGATGCCATTACCACACAAGTGCGGATGCCATTACCGCACAAGTGCGGATGCTCTTAGGTTAGCCCTTGACTCGACTACTGGTCAAAGGATACAGGGTTCCGCAGTGAGGGCAGACCAGCAAACTTAACCAACGTCCTCTCGTTTTCCCGCTGTACAGGCCAGCCCAAACGAGGGACTTACTCGTAATGTCTGGAATTTGGCGTGAGATCTGTCGGGGTTTTTTGCAAAAAACTATGACTCTCACTGCTCAACAAACATCACAATGATCTTGTTTTGAGCTCATAATAAACATCACGCGCTGCTTCGCAGCGCCTCACCTTCCGCTCTCCGTTTTTGAATATCTCAAAAGAGGCAAAAGTTATCTCGAAAAAGCCAATTTGGGTCAACCCCGGGGCTACAGACAACTGCGGCGTCCAAATCTTGCAAATCAGGGGCAAAACCCATTATATACTGGCAAAACTACCAATACGCAACAGACAAACTGTTGTTTGGATTAGAACTATGAGTGGTATCACCACCGACCAAGTCCTCGATGTCCACCAGGCCCTTGCAGAAGGCCCACATACGCATATACAACCATGTTACGAAGGAGTCAAAGCACTGCCGGTGCTTCCATGCTAGCGCAGGCTCGTGAGACTCGCAGACAAAGGTCCCTCACCACACGCCCCAAACTTCAACATCATTTCGTCAACACTAGCGAGGCCAAACAGGCTGAAGAGGCCGGCAAGCAGTTTGAGCAGATGCACGGTTACCCTGCGAGAACGGAGCAAATCCAGTCCGTGGTGGATTTACTCAATGAATGCACAACATTCTTATTGGCCGGAACCGGATTTGGGAAGAGTTGTGTCCCTGGAATGTTCTATCACGTGCACGATCCCACTTCGTCACCCATCATCCTCTGCATCAACCCGTTGGACACACTTGGAGATGATCAGGTTAGTAGTGTCACTCACGGCACTTTCGCTTACTGAGGTTGTGAACGGTGACTGATCAAATGGGTCTCTGAACGATCAGGTGGCTGAGAAAGCCTTAGTTGGACTGGGAGCCATCAATTTGACCGGACCAAACTGTACGCAAGAGGCATGTGAGGCCATTTTGCAGGGCAAACACCCCTTTGTCTACATGGTAAACTGTCTCCTTATGTTTCTCCTGATGATTCACCAACGGAAAGGCAACCTTCAGACTCTGATCATTGATTGCACACACGCGGGTTTTGTTTGTTTGCAGAGTCCCGAGGTTGCAGGCGAAGTGCCTTGTCGCTGAAGAAGCCAAAGTTCTCGCCCTCCAGGCCAAAGCCCACGCTCAATCGGCCGTGGCCGCTAAGCGAGCAAGTGCCAAAGAAGCCTTGGCAGGACTTAGGAACAACACTGAGACAGCTAATCTATCCGTAGCTGATAGCGCAAGATAGCGTAGCTAGAAACATGCCGCAAAGCTACAGCTAGCAGGAATCAGCATGAATGAATCCCAGCTAACCTACGCAGAGTCCCAGAAAATCTCCAGCTAACCAAATTTTGGCCCTGTAGCGTAGCGTCAAGGCACAAAACTCAGCTACAGTAGCTTGTAGCGTAGCGTAACTTGACAAGTTACACTATCATAAAGGTCAGATCTGTGTTAACTGCATACAGTTACGCTACATACAAAATGCATGGTAGCGTGTTGTAGCGTAGCTGTCTCAGCGTTGTTAGGAAGCCACCTCTCAAACGTGCCAAACCCAAAGACACAATCGACCCACCGGGGAGCCCAGCACCATCTGGATCTCAAACCAAAGTGAACAGAGACCTACCGCGGAGCACAACACCATCTGGATCTCCAGTCGAACAGATAAGTCTCATGCTACCCCCCGGTAACAAACGTAACGCGGAAGAACGCAGTGACTGCCAAGAATCGCAAAGGCGCAAAATAATCTAGGTAAGATTTTATGCTTTGCATTGCGCTTAGTGTATACCCTTCCGGTCATGTAGACCGGTGCTGATGATTTGGCATTCCTACTCCTCACCAGGGTCCTCTTGATTCTCCCACGACGAGAGTACATTTGACGCGCCCCAGCGGAAGCGTGATGACTGATTCGCCATCTTGTCAGCATTGATCAACTTTGACATGTGGCACCGACCGTCGCGCCATACATTGGGAACCTCCGCGGTGGCGGTGGAGGACGGATTTGTGTTGGCAAGATGTGCTTCAGCATAACTCATGAATGCATTCATGGAGGCGTCACTGATTGGATTCATATTTGGCTGATAAATAATCTTTTGTCCGGAGAGAGCTTTTAAGAGCTGCATCAATTTGCGTAGCTTTTTTTTTAAATGTCAGTGTGGTGCTAAGCTTTTGCAATTTATTTTTTGGCTTTTTGAATCAAACATACCAATGGGATGTTATTTGAGAACCGATGTGTCAGCCGTTGGATATCCGTTCCGTGACCCTGTGATGAGAAAGGTGAATTGGCAATCCAATGAGGTTTTGGCTATCGCTCAATAGATTGCACCCGAGCATGACAAAATTCACTCACTGTGTTATTGTACATGTGTTTCAACCAGAATATGTGCACCTCAAGGTATTCATCGATAGCCATCCAGTGACCCTCACGCTCGTTGGATGGGATCAACAGTGAGTGTTTGATCGCATGGGCCAGACTCTTAGGTAAGTCCACTTCCAATAGCATCACAATCCTGGGAATGTGTCAAGCATAATGAGATAGGCCTGTCAGCCCTTGCGCCATCACTGACCACCGCTTCCACATCGCAATTAGGCGGCCTATGTCACCCTGTTGAGTGGCGTCATGAGATTCCACAACAGTGGCAAAATCTCGCAATCGCATGATGAGATTGTATCAAGTATGATCTCCGTTGGTCCTCGCGGAAGCAAGTGCCGAACGGTCAAAGTATTGGTTCCAAACGGAGTCGAATAGCGTCTCAATGCCTGCTTCGGTGGTAAGATCAACATCTTCCAAGCCCTCGATCACTTTTCTGGAATAGGTTTTGGCAATATGCCTAAGTTAAGTATTGGGTGATGTTATAAGATATGGCATTGTTATATAACTCACTTCATGATGAATGACAGCGTCGCTTTATGCACAATCTGAATCAAACGCATGATGCTGTTGAAATCTTGCGATTCAACCGGCTTTTTGTACTCTAAGTCCAACGCGAAAGAAGATCGCCACACCCCTGAATCTTCTCTATTTTCTGTATTACCCCAATGATGACCCCATATCGCTTTGGCAAAGTTCCATGTGATATGGACTCCGCCGAATATGGAACTCACCCAATCAATTCCCTCTAGCGCTTTCACCGGCGGGAATCGCTTCACCCGGAGGCTCTCAAGGAGTTGGTTCGACCCGACATCTCCACCGGCAATGAGAACCCTCTTGGCATACTTCTCCTTGTCCATGCCAATTTGGCCCATTACCGCGTCAAGGACTCGTGAAACGCCATCGGCCGAGGAGTCCGGCGCATCCATCATGCGCAGTAAATGGATATTGGGCTGATGCATTTCGATTTGATTGATGGGTGGCGGTTTGGTTTTGAGGCATGGCAGTTTGGCACTGCTCAATCCTGCAGGTAAGATATGAGTTGCACTTTCTTGGAGAGCTTTGGCGAGTTGGGATTTGATCACTAATTGCCAATGTTCCATATCCGTTGGCGTAGGAGCAAACAAACCGATATCAACAGGTTGTCAATCAGCCGTTGCCATCGATTCGAGAAACATAGCGATGCCCGCGGCCTCCTCAGTAACATAGCGATGCCCGCGGCCTCCTCAGTGCAACTCGCTTGCAGACATGACCGGATGACATTGTAAAAACCCCAAGTGCCATGAAATAACCGAGAGGATGTGTTGATACGAGTGTTATGGATGCGGAGGTGTATGTCAATATTGTCAAAACATAAGAGCGGCATGATCGTGTGGTTCACTTTGAACAGATCCATCATGTGTTCCTCTTGTAACGCGCGCAGGTGCTCCATTGCTTGCAGAATACTAGTACGAGAGGTGGTCAAACCCAAAGAGTGGAGCCAATCATTGACACAACATGATACACCAGCGGCCAGAGTCATGAGTCCATTGGCGAGCGGAATGGAATTGTGGCGCCGATTGCAAGCAACGGCAATCATGGAACATATCATCGTTGGAAGCTACCACTGGTACGGTCGCCATGAGGCACACAAGGTTAGACATCAATACATCGCCCTCAATATAGGATAACTCACTTTTTCGAGCTTGTGCGCGGCTACGTCTGCCGGTGTGGATTGCACAAATACCAGGTTTTCTAGCGACAGAATCGTGGCCTCATCGGGAAGACCATCGATGGAGACTTCGTCTGTTGGAGCGGTCTGATCTGGGGTCACAGTGCCCTGGCCGTCCTTGTCGTCGTCATCATCTGGGGCCGATTTCTTTGTTTTCAAAGCCAGAGAGAGTTTGCTATGGATCAGGCTGTGAAGGAATTTCATCCCGGTTTTGACTTGGTGCGCTCGCAGGCCTTCTGACCCCTCGCTGAAGGAGTCCGCCGGAATTTGGTTTGAGCTAGTATATGACCCCGCTGGGAAATACCCTTGCTGCATGTCCTGATCGTTCACTATTGCTGACGCCTTGCATGCCCAAAAAAATGGTTTGATATTTGGGTTTAGGTTAGGTGTTTGCAGCGCAAAACTCTCAATCAAAGAACGCCTCACCTGCTCCAAGATGATGGCTTCCCAACTGTCCTTACCTGATGCACAAGAGGTTGTCAGTTTAGCAAAGTGTTTCACTATGGACCGAGTTCCCTTGGTACCCAAACCGGCCTTCATTACGCGGCGCCGGTTAACAAGCTCTTTATCGGTGGAGGACAAGAAAGTGAGCATAAACTCTTTTGGAGAAAATCCCGCACTGGTCATCAAATCACAAATTTTCAATGTGGTTATGACCATCTTTGGGGTGTGTACGCTGGGTGCAGTCGAGCTTGGTGGAGTCATTGTAGTCATTGGAGCTGACGGCATGAGATGATAATAAAATGAAATGTATGTTATGCAAATGTCAAGTTGGAAGATACATTCTTATGTTACGATGACAAACTTGTGCTGTTAACGTCAGCACATTTGTATCAACCTCATTGCGACCCTACACCAGAGGTTTCAACCTTATGGTTCAATCCCAGTGTCATGATGGGGAATCATGTCACACACAATAACGTAGGCTATGAGGTGCCCACGCTTCTTTGAGTTTCATCCTAACAAATCCATCCTAGGATATATTCGAGTCGATTTTTTTTATGAGTTTCATCCAGACAAAGGAATCCCGTTAACTCCTGGGATTTATTTGTTAGCATGAAACTCACACAAGCAGCATGCTAAGCATCATGTTTTCCGCTAGTGAGACAGTAGCACTTCCGGACGCACGCATGGGCAGTGGGTCTAGTCATCTCTTGAATCACGCCTGCCTAGCCTTAAAGGGCTATCTTCGGCTGGTCCTCGCGGTTGATTAGGCATCATATCTATCTACCCCTCATCGAACAACATGGACCCTCCTCTTGTGGTACCAGCGCAATCGGAATGTGCACTATCAGGTCCACCTGACCTCGATGCAACAGTCACTGCCACCTCGCAATCTGAGTTTTTCTATGATAGCGAAGTCGGGCCAACCAAAACCGCTCTAGGGACATCGCCTTCGGAATATGTGTCTGATTCCCAGCCGGAATCACACCCTGTGGAATCGGAATCGCCAGAATCTGATGCTTCAGATTACATTTCAGATGTTGTCATTCCGGCGAGTGAACTGGAGCGTGAGGATCACATTGCCAACATCACCGACGCAATTATTGCTGAGGGAATGTCACTCCGGGAATTTATAATGGCGGTGAGGCCATCGGCCTCCACCCTTTTCAGCCATAGCCCTCAACTGTGGCAAAGCATGGTCGTCCATAGGACACTGAACATCATCGACTTCATTCACTACAAGAAATATAATATTTTCTGGGCAGAAAATTAAATTATTGATACACAAAAATATTGAGAGGCCAGGCAAAGGGCAAAAAATAAATAAAAATATGCATCTTGTTCCCTGCGTTGAGAACTTCACTCTCCATATTTTTCCGTATTTTTACAGTCCATATGATAA
>NW_006768827.1:40833-79111 GCF_000204055.1 Melampsora larici-populina 98AG31
GTAGGTAATTCTGGGGTTGACCTATTGCTGTTGTCTCTGTGGAAGGATTTGGTGATTGATCAGAAGGGATGCATTGATCTACATTTACTCAGCCAGGTCTAACAAAGGGAGATTTGGTGATAGGGTTTCATACAAAGGAGGAAATTTTGTCTTCCTGCATCCACAGAATAGAAAAGGACTCACTTTTTTCATATAATGCTTCTGGAGATAATTCTACACTTTGAAAGAATCTAAGTGACTGAAGATTTGAACTCAAGTCAATTTCTTGGGACCAACTTGTTGGTGAAGCTGAGTCTGAATTCACATTCTTTATATTTTCCCAAATTTTCTTTTATCTGAGAAGGCTCAATGGAAACAATTGATAAAATTCAATTTCACAACTCTATTTGTGATGAATGTTAGGGGTTTTTCGTTAATCTAACAACAGAATATGTATGGGTGTATGTTCATGGTTTTTTAAAAGAGATCAAGATGAACTTACAAATCTTTTTGCAAATTTCCACCTTGTTTGATTATTATGAGGAGAAATGTGTTTTTCCCTGGATGGAAAATTGATAAGGTCTTTTGATGCATAGGGTCAAATTGATTATCTTATTTCATAGTGAAGAGAAGTTTTGAAATGTGCCTCCTCTTCTTACATGTCCTTGTACCATGTCCCATTTATGACTGCTTCATTTTTCTTTATCAGTGGGTTTGCTCTTACAGTCATGAGACTAAAGAAGTTCAAAGTTGAATTTTCATCTGTATCTGACTCTTTGAACCTTTCTATCTCTCTCTTCCTCACATGGTGAAGACTGAAAAAGGTCAACAGAGACAGAAGAAGTTCAAAAGAGGAACAGAAAACTAAGTGAAAACTAAGTGAATTGAAAGTGACAAGAATCAACAATTTGGATCATAATGCATCACCATATTATTGTTGGAGCTCTTTAGAAGACTCTGCTTTTTTCATGAAGTTCTTGAGTAGGAGAACACACGCTTTCTTGAATTATGCTAGGTGAAAGATTGGACACAATAGAAGATGTTGATCTGTGGTTATCTGTATCAAAGGGCAAAGGGCAATCTGTACTTGAGTGTTTGAATGACAGAACTGGAGGTGGGTGCAAGAGAGGATGGGGGATGTGCTGAAAAAATCAGGTTGAGTGCCAAACAAGAAGAAAGGTCTGTCATTTTGCCTTCCTTACAAAATTTCAGGCTTGAACTTAAGGTGGTGATTTGACAGAGTGGTGGGTAGAGGAACTGGAGCCTTTCCAAGTGAAAGGATATTTCAATGGACTATGATAAGTTATAAAAGTCTGTTTAGAAGATGCCAAAACTGATCAAGACGGAGGTCAAAATTTTGGATCGGAGTTTGAAGTTGTTGTTGTATGAGATGAAGTTTGTTGATCAGATCACATCAATCATTAGCTTAGATGTATGTTGATTGTAATCTTCACATGATTATGTAGAGCACTTTGAGATAAAATAATCAAAACTTGAAATCAGTATTGGTAGAAGTGAGGATTGAAATATAAAAAGTCCCAAGACACTATCTTACTGCTCAAGATAGTTGGTGTGTCTACATACTACATGTTTGCTGCAAGTGAGGCGTAAAAGGTGTGAAGTCATCGGCAAGTAACAGTTTGCCAAATTCAATCTCAACTTGTTCAACCTCTGCAGTGATTACTGATCAAAGCTGCAAAATTTGAGATTTGGGGATTCAGGTCGTAAAGCAGAGGAAAATTGAATGACTTGAGGTTGTTTTGCAATATGGCCACAAGAAAGCAAAAGTCAGCCTTTTTGCAAAAGATTCTCAAGAATCAAATGAATAACTTGCTGCGGTACCAGGAGTCTCTGAACCAGTTCCTGCAGTTGTTCGTACCGCAATGAGAGGCTTAAGGGTCTTCAAAATTGTTGAACCTTTTCCAATTGGAGCATTGCCAAATTCAAGAAGTGGTGCATCAGGATAACAAGTGCATAGATTGGCGACTTCACACGTATTGATCACTGATTTGCCTCCAACAGCTAAGAAATGTGAAAAATCGTGTTCACATGCAATTCAAATCGCTTTCTGCCAACTGTTAAAACGATACAAATAAGTTTAAACAATAATGAATCAGTTGAGTCAGATATCAACGATTAGTTTAGAAGATATAAAACTCGGACATACCTTTCTTGACTTGGTTTGACTTTACAATCTTTAAAAGCTTTGTAAAAAATTCCAGCTAATTCTAATGATTGGATTGCCGCTTTCATAGGCAATGACTTTGCAACTGTAGAAGCCGTATAGACTCCTACTTTTGTGGCTTTGGTATTTTTGAAATCTAATTCAACTTCCTATTTGTTTGATGGATTATGTAATGATACGATCTATTCAACACACGAAAGGTTGATTGGTATGTATTCTTACTTTTGTCACTCCATCACCGAAGCCTGTTGAATAGGAGAAACGTGCAAAAAATATCAGGAGACGTTTTTCTGATGATTGAACTGTCTCTCATAGACTTTTGTAATTGAGCCACGGAAATTCTACTTTTGGTCCACTTCCAGATGCTGGGGTGGCATAAGCTTGAGATCGACCTTGAATCATGGTTTGTCAAAAAAAGAAAACAAGAGGCACTAAAATGTCAATAATAACATCAATGAAATAACATCAATGAACAGTGCCATTGATCAACATAGAACAAAAGGAACCAACAAAAGCTTGATGGCAAAAGCTAATAAACATTTGGTAGCATGCATAAGGCAATATGACCTGATATCCGAAGATGTGTCCGACCGATGGAGAAGAGGAGAGACCCGAACTTATGTGAGTGGTCTATCTTTTTAGTATTTAGATTAGTGTTTAGAGAAACTTTTGATTTCTGAGAAAACTCATAACTTTTTCAATTCCGGGCCAGAACGCTCCATTTTGAGTGCATTGGCAAGCTGGAATGGTCCTCCAAATAGTTCATAATAAGACCACACAGCATGCTGGTCTGCTAAAAAAGATATCATCTTTTATATACATTTGTACATACAGATCCATAGAATGTTTGTCATACTAGCTACATAGTTATTGATATTATGAAAGTTTGAGAACGGGAGTTCAGCGTTCTAATGCACCTAAAATCAAGTGTTTTGAGGCAGATTTGACAAAGTTATGGGTGTTTTCAGAATTCAAAAGTTTCTCTAAACACTAATGAGCCAAATTTCAGTGCTTGTTACAGGTTGTAATTGGATGATTACCAAGGTTTATTGTTAGTACACTTATCAATATGGACTGTAAAAATACGGAGAAATATGGAGAGTGAAGCTCTCAATGCAGGGAACAAGATGCATATTTTTATTTATTTTTTGCCCTTCTCCTGGCCTCTCAATATTTTTGTATATCAATAATTTAATTTTCTGCCCAGAAAATATTATATTTCTTGTAGTGATTCATAGTCAGCACATGACCATATACGATTTCTTGCTTGCTTTACTGTCACGCGGCAAGCCGGAAATCTTTCCGCATCAATGTCAGTTCCGTGGAACTGGATTGTACTCCCAGAGGGTGGTTCGCGGGGTGTTCATGGGCATTCCTAACCTTGTTTACGGCGCCGGGAATCAAGACTCTGTGTGGCAAGAGCTCATTCAAGCCAAGGTAAGCTAATAATGCTAAACAATGCAATGTTCATGATCTCTAACTTGTTTTTTGGGTTCCATCAGGCTAATGAGCTATCTGTGTTTGTTTGTACAGGCTGAACGTCTTTACATCAACCCTTATCCTTGGTAAAATGAGGTAAGTAACTCGTCATATCTCATCTTCATAACTTTTGCTGAGACAAGTGAATACAAAACCCTCACTGTAGGTGGTTTTGCGGCCAGAAGGCGGCGCGGCGATGGTCTCCTGAATGCATTCTCCTTATGTCACCTGTGGAAGCCAAACTGCAGTTTGACCTTAACGGCAAAATGGTGGATTGAACATGTTTGGATGTGCAGCTTTTGAAATAGATCTGGCCCAGCGTGGCCCCGCGGTTGACCCAAATTGGCTTTTTCGAGATAACTTTTGCCTCTTTTGAGATATACAAAAACGGAGAGCGGAAGGTGAGGCGCTGCGAAGAAGCCGTGATGTTTATTATGAGCTCAAAACAAGATCATTGTGATAATTGTTGAGCAGTGAGAGTCATAGTTTTTTGCAAAAAACCCCGACAGATCTCACGCCAAATTCCAGACATTACGAGTAAGTCCCTCGTTTGGGATGGCCTGTACAGCGGAAAAACGAGAGGACTTTGGTTAAGTTTGGCAGACCAGGCAGGACACAGGCTAGTTTTCACAGGCTGTATTTGAAGTAATTCTGTACTGATTTTGAATTGTCAATAAGGATTACTTCACAAGTCATAGTGAGTTTGTATCACATCAGGTTGAAAAGCTTCAAATCCAAAGTTTGGGGAAAGGCCTTGGGTACTCAGGTTAAAAAGATCTTGGAGATTATATAGACAACTAGCTTCCAAGGATGTACATACATAGATCCATGCTTTTGAGAGCCAATACATAGTTCTCCAAAACTACACTGGAGAATCATTATCACAAAAGATCTGACTTGTTTCAGGACCAGAAAAAACTGTGATCATCAAAATGTGTATTCACTCCAGTTGTCCCTTTTTCATCCTCTCATTTTCTTTCACATTAACTAGAAGATTTTTGATAACTGGAGTCTCTCCTATATATCAAAGAAAGATGAAAAACTCACATCTAATGTCATCAAATTCAATATTTCTGGTGATCTTTCACCTCTTGATACTTCAGGCTTCACCCATGGATCTAGATACATCTTTATCTCTGGGTCATAATAGTATTTCTAATGCCAACAAATCACCAACTAAGGTCTATCAATCTTCCACATCAGAAGAGCCCAATTTAGAATTATCCTTGAACCCTGGGAAAAGAATTATCCTTGAAGGACATATGAATCAAGAAAAGAATGAAGAGTCAAGCTCAATGGACTCTCCAATAAACAGTCTTGTTGAATTAGACATGAGATTAACACTTCCTGTGAACAATCTCCAGGATAAACCATTTACTGCATCTCACAAGCGGAAGAAATTAGGTTCACTAGAGTCTCAAAATATTGAAAAATCTTGGCTTGGCCTTGGAACTCCCGATGGACCTTTAGATATGTCAACAGGTAATTGGTGGATTTTCTTCCTTAAAGCGTCAAAAGGAAAGACCTATGAACAGTCTGACTTATGTTGAACTTCCGTAGTTGGCTCTACTCGACATGAAAAGCTTCCAATTGGGAGTATCAGAAATTTTGGAGACCAAATGCTTTATCGGATGAGTGGAAAACCTTACACGTATAGTGTATCAAATTCAATCTATCCACCACAATATCACCACACTATTTTGGAGCCAAAGCTCACTATGGTGCCATTTACTCCCTGGACTTCAAAGGTAGTGCCATCAAAAGAAACTATACTGCTAGAGAACGTTGGGCGGGGTTCGGGAAAAAGAACTGTAGAGCAGACATCAATAGGATCTGACATTGTGAGCCAAAGATTCAAACAACAACAACGTCAAGTATACCAGCCAACAATATCAGAAAGCGGGTATCCTAAACAATACCAAACTTATAGAACATTTCCATCACATCCATCTTTTTCAATAGCCGAATCATCTGACATGCCCCAAAGGCCTCATGATCTTCAATTGACAACGTTAAAAGGGAATCCTGATCAAGGGACCCAATACCAAGAGAGAAAATCACAAGAGACCCTCAAATTAGAACATATTTGGTTAAAAACCATTGAAAGTTTGGGGAATCGATTGATTGATGAATCCCCTGGTCTTGATGTTTCAACTTGGCTGAATGTCCTACGTGATGATATGAAAGAACTTTGGGAAAACGATCCTATTAAAATCTTTAGAGGATATGAGATTCCTTATGCGATTACAAAATCTAAAGAAAGATTATCAGGAACGTTTCTAGGTTGTTTGAAAGTATTACATCAAGTTAAAGGTCCATCTAATAGAACCCAAGATCAAATTGTTGAATTAATCAATGATGGTTGGTTCCTCATTCAAAAGTTGTTAAATCCATGGAGAATTTCATTATCAACCTCAAATGCAAAAATCATTCCAGTAAGAAAAGTCAATAAAATTGCAGGAATGCAACCACTTGTGCTATTCTTTTATTTAGCTAGAGGTGGGGCTGCTCCAATCGCAATTCAATACCTTTGGACATTTTGGAAGAAATGGTATAGAGAATCAAGTTCTACTCATAAGAGATTCCTTGCAACTCGTGATCATTTTATTCATGCCATAGGAACAAGTTTGAAACAGATCGGTCAATCATCAATTTATCATGATGATTGGTTAAAAGATGCAAACATGCTGCCTTTAGATGAAGAGATTTCTCATCATGATCTTTTAGATCAACATTGTCTTCAATGCCTTCATCTTTCAAGAACATCTATAGACAAAACCATCAACCAAGGCGATTTACTTACTTTGGCTGTCTATGTGGGAAGATTTGAAGTTCAACTTTTGGAACATCACGAAGCAGTAGAAGAATATTTTGATGAACTGGGTGAAGAACTACAAACCAAATTATATAACATTGGATCACAGAAACTTAAAGACTTCAATCCTTCTATAAACAAGTTAGTAGGATCCATGTACAGAAGAATCACAATCCCGTTCCTTGGATCTTTGCAAATGTTACATGGGAATGATCTTACATTAAAAGCAAAATCAAAAGATCCAATAATCTCAGATGGATGGAGATTTTTAAAAACTTTGATAGATCAAATAAAAGATATAAATCTAATGGACTTGTTTGAATCAGAACATCCTATCACTCCAAATGAACTTCATTGTCCACAAAACATTTATGACCTCTCGAAGAAAATGTTAAAACTAGGAGATACTTGCAATGTTTTGCTATCACAAATTTGGGAGCTTCATACTCAATGGTCTCAATCTTCTTCATTTGCTATAATGCCATTGGATTCTAAATCTTTTGAAGAGAATCTAAGATCATATTACGCAAGAATGCATATGAGATCGCACAAACTATCAAATTTGGGTCGGGGAATCTATAGGGATTGATAGTCAGATAATGCTTTCGAAGATTATTTATTTGTTCATCCATGAGGAGCTCCCTACATCAGAGCCACCACAAGAGAGAGGATGTACCAAGCCATGTGCTCAATTTTTGTTTCCCCAGTGATTATTTTCTCCAAACTTCTTCCCTTGGTGTTTTCATTGTCCTGTTGTCTCTTTCAAATCTCTTTTTTATTGGTTCACTTTTGATCACTTCATATTCCAAGTTCAATCCATAGGCATACATTGAAATTGTTGCGTGATACAGATGTGTATGTACCTGGTAATAGTAGTATAATGACTAAAGAATACCAGTCTTTTTCTGAGTCCTACCAGTATCGACAAGTTTTGAAACCAATCAAATTGCAAAAACTTGTTGAATTCATAACCGTCCACAATTACAGAAAACCATTCACAAGTCTTTTTTCCGGATAATCATCAACCAATACTAAGATTTATATATACAAGAATGGTTGTATACAAGGATAGATTATAAATCTCCAAAGATTTCATCCAATGCATCTTTCTTAACTTTTTTCTTCTTACTAGGACGTGAAAGATGATCAGTTCTTTTGGTTTTTAGATTAAGAGACTTATCTTTTGATTGAGGCAGAGATGCGGTGCTACAAAAAGCTTGAGGCAGGATATTTATTGCAGGATCAAGAGGTTTTGTAGGGCTGGTGGACATTTTAGCTTGAATATAGGGAGGTGATTCAACTTTGATTGATTTTGTTGGCGCAACAGGTTCTAGAGACGAGTTTTGATTGTTTTCCAATAGTTGAGCTCCAGGGTTTGGTTCGGGTATAGATGATTGACGAGGAGTGGTCTGATTGGATGATTTTGCTATTGTATGAGAAATGAATCCGTATCAGTGACACAGAAAGAATTCAGTGAGCTGGATAGGCGTACTTGAACATAGATCGCCGCTTTCAGATGCTACGTCATCTTTTACCGCATCTCTTTTGATAGATTCGATAGAAGTGGGTACCAAATGTTGAAGATGAGTTTCAAGACATTCATAAAGTGCTCTGATACGAGATATTGAAGCTATGATAACCAGTCCGGCTGACATGAAAGCTGTTCTTGCCACACTTTGCATGATAGACCTATAGATTTAAAATATGATAAGTTCAAGACTGATATGTGTCTTCAAGAGATAAAGAAGAAGAACTCACCCATAAGATCTTAATAACCTGGCTTGTGCCTAATCTTTGCAAAGTAAATCAGTTTTTGAAGCAATTTCCAAAAGTTTGATAAGTATGAAAGAAGAATGATTTACCTCAATGAGAAAGTTTAAGATGAGTACGATATGATTAGTTTGAGTGACATCTATAGGATTTGATAAAACTTTTAAAACTTTCTTTGACCAACGATAAACTTCTACTGATTTCTTATACCAAATCAAAGCACGATGTTGGTTTTTGTTGAGATAAACCAATCTAGATAAGATATTGATTTCATCATTCAAAGAAGTTGAAGTTGAAGTGATATATTGATTTGAAGATTGATTTCGATTGGCATTAAGTTGATCTGATGTTAAAGTTTTCATGACCATGACCATCAAAGAAATGGTCAACAACAAGAAAACTGAACATAAAGAGATATAAACCACTTAGACTTAACTACGTAGCACTATGTACATACAAAGACCTTAGGATTGAGAGAAAACCATCAAACACGCTTGAAAGTTGAAACAGGTCAAATCGAGAGATTAAAGCAGTCAAATATTAGAGACTTAAATCTAAATTGAACTTGACTGTCGAATTTGCCAAGGTGAAATTGAAAAATTGAAAATCAACACTTCGATAGTTAAACGGCACTCAGAGTCAAAGTCACTTCACTTTTACTTATCACCACCAATCATCAGCCCATCATCCATCAGCCAATCATCAAAGCGAAAACGAAATTCACATATCCAACGAAACCAAATTACAAAAACCAAATCACCAACCATTCAGACAACCAAACTCAAGATCGATAAGAAACTACAATCCAAGTTTAGCTTACTACATCCCCATTGACTATTCTTGATCAGTTTACCATCTCATCATCAAACCAAATGTCAATCTCATCAGTTTACTCACAATCCACTTCGATCAATAACAATAACAATCATAGATCAAATTCATTACATCCCTCATCTTCAACTTCAAGTACTCTTCATAGATTACCTGCTAATCCTCAATCACCAATCTCATTAACAACAACCACTTCTTCATCTTCATCTTCATCATCAACTTCTCAATCTCAATCTTCACAACAACAATCACAACAACCACAATCACAACAACCACAATCACAACAATGTCATTCATCTACTACTACATCCCCTCTACGTCATCAACCTCAATCTTTACATTCAAGTCAACTCTCTCATGTATTACCTCTATCACAGCATCATTTATCTCATTATCAACAACATACCGCACAATTGGCGGCTTATATCACCCAAATCTTCTTACCCTCGGTACTTCCTACTGCAGAGGAATATCAGGTTGATTAATCCACTTTTCCTCCACCAAATACCACTTATTGACTTACCCCCTCATTCTCTCTATCATAAAAGATCAAAGAACAGACTCGTCAATACCTTGAAACTTTGGCTGATAAGGTCTCACCAGGTGCTCGACTCTTACCATTTGGTTCCATTGGTTAGTCATCTTCCGTCATCTACTCATACATTCGCCAACTTTATCTAATCTCTCAATCTCACCATCTTTCTTTGCTAGCATCCGGTTTGGCTTTAAGGAACTCGGACATGGACCTCTGTTGTCTAATCGATCATACTGAAGAAAAACCGACCTCCCCAAAACCATCATCAAATGCTGAAGATCAGTCTACTCAAGCTGACCCTTCAGAATCCCAAGAATCTCAAGAACCTCAAGAACCAAAACTAACTACAAAGCCTGTCAAGCAAACTCCTGCAGAAATGGTCCTCATCCTTGGTAAACTGATTCAAGAAGGTAAATCCAATTTCTTATCATCTGCACGATTCACACTCCAGACAGCCGAACTCATCTCCGATGTCTCAAATTCCGGTTCCAGAAACTTCTTTCATGGTCAAAATGCTACCCAAGGCACGAATTCCGATTATCAAACTTTCATTACCTCCTTCGGCTGGCCAACCCTTTGGACTATCATGTGATATCGGATTTGAGAACCGATTGGCGCTCGAAAACACTCGTTTGTTACTCACCTATGCGATGGTTGACCCTCGGATGAGAACTATCGTCTTGTTTTGTACGTTATCTGCCCCATTTGAGGTATCTCTCAAACACTTATTCTTCATTTCCTCTTAGTGAAAGTCTGGACAAAACGGAGAAGGATCAACGATCCTTATCTTGGTACACTAAGTTCGTATGGCTATGTACTATTAGTAATCTACTACCTCGTCAATGGTCGCAAGGATGCAGTATTACCGTACGTCCTCGAGACTTCGAAAGTCATCTTCGAACCAAAACATTAACACATGCGTCTCCTTCGAACCCCCTATTTTCTACTGCCTTGCTGCTTTTGAAACAGAAATCTTCAACAATTGCCACCACCTAGACCATCACCACCTGAGGAACTGATACATGATGGTCATTCTATTTATTTCTTTGATGATCTCGATGCCTTACCTCGCTATTGGACTGGTACCAATCGAGAAAACGTCGGAGAACTTTTGATTGATTTCTTTAGATTTTTCGCTTCTACATTTCGTTACACGCACGATGTGGTCAGTATCAGATCAATTGGTGGTCTGCTCTCTAAAGAACATAAAGGTTGGATGCAAGACATCATCGAAGAGGGTGGCGCCGTCAATGGCGGTCGCAGTCCTTATGCGAAAGTTGACCTGAATCGGCTTTGTATTGAGGTGAGCGGTCTGTAACTCCTGGACCTTCCACCCCTAACATAATGATACTCACACTCGCATGAATCATCTTCGTCGATCTATTCGACTTAGGATCCATTCCAGATCAATTATAACGTTGCTAGGACGGTCACTCGTGATGGGCTCTTTACCGTGCGCTTCACACATTCGTTTTCACTTCATCTCTTCCCACGATTTACCCAGCCTTAGAATCAGTGCACCGAGAAGATTGAATCAGGGCCTGACCGAGCCTAGCCATATCTTCATTCACACTCCTTTCTTGTCTGTTGGGGCAAGACCGGCATCATTCCCACTCGAAACGCATGATACTTACACCATTCTGTATGAAATTTTCTCATTTGGTCAGATACGGGGTGAATTCATGAGAGCAGTCCGGGTCTTATCTACTCGTACAGATCGATTAGATGTAATGATTCGTGAACTTTGCGAGGAAAGACAAGAAGGAGTCTTGATGGCTCCACCTTCCAGTACTGGTCGACGAAAGTCGGCACCCAACCCTAAATTACCCTCATCTGCCTCTCAATCTCCTCATATCAATGATTTTCAGTCCCCTCCGGCTCGGAAATGGGGATCTGGATCTCAAGAGCCAGGCCTCGCTCAAACATCAAGTAAGGCCGATTCGGATGTCTATACATTTATCAAAACCTCGTGCGCTGATCCTTTTTATCTTGCCTGGCGCTCATGGGGGTTACTCAGTTCGATCGTTGGCCCTTACAGCCTCTAATGGAATATCAAATGACCCACTTGAAGAGGATGAAGATGATTTCCAACAACAACTTCTTCTACAACAACAACAACAGGAACAGCATCAGGCCGCAATGAGACACGCTGCTGCGATCTCAGTGCCGACGTATCCGCCGCTTACAGCTAGACTAATGCAAGATCATGTATATCGACAAGCCACCACCTCGACCGACGCGAGACCACGCTACCCCCCTGAATCGATTGCTTCGGAACCTGCACCTCTTGATCGAGATCTAGATTGGCAACATCATCCACATCTTCATCATGATTCAATCAACTACCTTGCCAATGAAATCCATCAACTTCAATTGAGACAACAACTTCAACAGCAACAGCAACAGCAGCAATTACTACTTCAACAACAACAACAACAGGAAGAGAATGATAAACTGAATGAAAGTACAGCTCTCAAACCTGCTGACGCAACAGATACGAAACCGTCAACTGACAGCCATACTGGACCGAATGGGAATGGGATTAATTATTTCCATCGGTTCTTCCAATCCGGAGGAAGTAGTAGTTCAAGTAGTGGTGTACAGTCAACATCATCATCAAATCCACAAAGAACGATATATGAAACCAAGCCGAATTATGCACTTGAGTTTGATCATCACCATCATTCATACCCCGCTACAACACCAACATCTGCTAGTACCATCATGCCCGATTTCTCAAATTTGCCCATTTCGACGCCTATCCGATTTGGAAATTTCTCTACTACTAGTGGAACAGCTGGCTATACGAATGGAACTGGGAATGTGAATGGAAGAGGAAGAGGAAAAGGGAAATCGATTGAAAATGGTGAAAAGGAAGCATTAGGAAAGAAAGCAGGAAAGAAAGCGGTCAAAGCTGAAGGAAATGATTTGGAGGAAGAACAAGGAGGAGCGGAAGCCGAAGAATTACCTTCGAAGATTGTATTTGGAGATGTAGAAGTCACCACAAGTACGAATTCATCGAATCCTACTACTACAAATGGGACCCATACAAATCATTCACATCATAACAATCATCATCACAATCACGGTCATAATCATAATCATAATCATCATAAAAGGAAAGAAAGAGTAAAAGCTTTAGCTACTGTTTTAAGGAGTAAAAGGGTGACTGGCGCTGAATGAATGAAGAAGAAGAATTTGTGAAGAATAGAAAACAAAAGAAAGAAAAATTTGGAAATTATGTCTATTTATTTATTTTTGAATGAAAGTTTTTTTTTTGGAGGATTTTTTTTTTAAAAATAATTACTTACTTAACTTAGTTATATGTATTTGGTTTTTTTTTGGTGTAGAAGTACATGAAGATTGATTTGATTTTTTTTTGGATTTTTTTTTTCTTCTTACATCATTAAAAGAAATATATTGAAAAAAAGAAAGAGATAGAAGAAGAAGAAGAAAGAGATATTAAATTCAAAAGTCAAGAAAAATCATTCCGAAACCAACAAAAAAAAATAAGTTTAATTCGTATCTTTTTTTTTTTTCTTTTTATCAAAATTCTAAAGTTGTGATTGATCAATCGAAAAAGGAAAGAAAATTGATTAGTATAAATTTGTTATAAATTTTGTTTTGTGTTTTTGTTTGATGTGTGTGTCTGATGTGTGTGTGTGTGTGTGTGTGTTTTCTTTTATCTTTGGTTTTTCTTTGATATATATATATATTTTTTTACTGTTACAATCAGTTTTTTTTTTTCCAGAAGGTCTGATCTGCACTTCAAAGATTAACCAAACAAAAACTATAACAAACTTGTGTCAATACAGCTGAGTCTGCGAAAAATTGCAAATTTTCCACATTATATAGCATTGCTTCCTGTTGCTTCCTTAGCTTGACATATTTTCTTGATATACCCTCAAAAAACTTCAAATAGCTTCATAGACTCCAATCTATATACTCGAATTCACTGCCTTTCAACACTCAACTACAAATAGAGCAGCAACCACAATGTCTCACAAGACTATCCATCAGCCAGAAGTTGCCAAACTGATTTCAAAGATAATGCGACTCACTCAAGCGTGTCCAAGTTTACCAGTTGCTACCAGGGATGATAAATTATATATGGTTTATCATGAGGCACCATGGATGAGTCCTCAAGACAAAGATGAAGGCATATGGTTTGCGGTCGATAAGAAGATCACAGCAACTTTTGGAATTGATGTCATTAAAAAAAATCTGATGCGAGGTTCTCTCGGAATCGAATTGGCTCTGAAATATTTCAGCAAGGCCCGCGATCACAAGACTTGGACACCAAACTCGGAGGGTCTTCTTAAGGCCAAGCTTCAGATGATTGTTCAGGAATTAATAAGTTAGTTTCACCAATTTTGATATTAATATCTGACGAAAGCTAATTGATTTTGAGTCAAACAATCGTCACAGAGGCTGGGGCTTCTGATTTCCTTGATGAAGGGGCAACAACCGCTGATAGAGACAAAAACGAAGGTAAATTTTCTCTTCATTCCTATTAACATGGATCTCACCATTGAGTGTAGTTTGATTTTATGATTTGCTTGCACATAGCTGGAAAATCAAGTGATTCTATGTCAGCAAGAAAATCTCATGGGGCATCAATGGTCATGAAACGTCGAGTTGTTTCACAGCCTGATGTAGATCCAGATGCCTGTCACAGTCAACCCAAAAAACCAGCTGCAAAACGCCCTCAAGTTGATACCCTTGAATCCAAGGAAGCTACAATAATCATATCTTCAGACAATGAAGTCACCCTACCACGTAAAAGCACTAGCGCAACTGTATCGGCTCCAAAGAAACCTCCTGGTGTCTTGAACAAGATCGAGAAGGTCAATCTCATATCTTCAGATGATGAGGTCACCCAACCACGTAAAATCACCAGCAATGTTGTATTGGTTCCAAAGAAATCTACGTGTGGCTCTTCCAAAGTCGATAAGGCCAAAAAGGCTACAAAAGTCCTTGATAATTGTCCTTTATCAACACCCAATACCCCTTGCAACCGATGCAAGATTGAGGTAACATCAGCGGATAAGGAATTTCGATGTCATTGCGGTCAAAAGATGATACTCTTACGAGCTGGGCGCAGTGAGAAAGCACTCAGTCATTGGAATACAAGTCAGTCTTCTTTCTACTTTCAGATTATCTTTGACCTTACTGATTATAATCACTTTATCAAATTACAGAAGCCTGTAAACAGAAGACCTCTACATTACGCTCAAATGCACTGTTGGTTGGATTTCTGGCCCAATCACACGGAGATGATAAACGGGTCAAACGCGGCTTTGTTGAGATTGAGTGTCCTGGTCTCACCGATGCTACATGGGATCGACCACGGGCAACATATTCAATCAACTACTTTCTTGAACATACATGTAGTATCTATCGCGGAAACAATCGACACCGCGTATGCCAAGAGCTTTTTGGACAGAATGCGACCGAAAAACAACTTTCAACCGATGAAAAAGCTAGATTGATGACTACACTTGATGCTCGAGCAATATGGGAGGTCAAACGTCATGGATCACGTAGTGCTATATACTCTCGAAAATGTACAACTACCCTCCTGATAAAGAAAACTGAGAAAATCCAAAATTGTTCAGAATGTGAATCTCTCAAAGGAGTCCGTAGTTTGGTCAGCGCAATCAATCATGAATTTGCTGATGAAGATACCCTCAAATATACATCTGATCAGCTCATGGAAACCGACATACACCACGCCACCTTTGTAAAGTTCAAAGATCTTCGGGTCTGTAAAAGCTCTCTTGAGTCTTCACAGAACAGAGACTTTCGCGAGTTTCTAACTCATGTTTCAATCTTGGCCGGCAAGGGTTTATTCAAAGATCGAGAGGCGGTTCAAGGTTTGTTCAAGAGTGTTGCTGTGCGAGCAGAACGTGAAATGGCAGGGAAGTCTCTCCGAGGGATGCGGGTTGATCCATATTTAGACGACTGCCTCACCACTCTTGGAGCAATGAGTCGCAGTGCACTTAATCTTTTCAGCAAGACTTTTGCAGGTTGAACAGCCCGAAGTCAACGTATGATTGAGGCAAAAATTGGAGGGAAAATGGAACCTGAAATACATCCAGCAAATTTCCATCGAATTGTGAAGAATCTTCAAGCCTTGGGTTACTCAGGACCAATTGCTGCTGCGTCCGACCAGACAGTGTGTGTCAAAACACTGCGACATCATAATCAGTGTCTAGTGGGTGCAGAAGGAGGCGACAAGCCGTTTGAGAACAATGAAGAACTTAAAAGACTTATGAAAGACATAGTTGACAATGATAAGTTATGTTCAAAGGTGAGTTTGTACTATAATTTTTCATAATGTTTGTACAAAACACTGACATAATGCCTCATTTTTCATATCAAGATTCGAGCTTACACCATCCAGGTGCCGTTGCCAAATATTCCAACTTATGTAGTAGCTCTCATATCTAGTCGGTCAAAAGAAGGAGCAAAAGATATTGCAGATGAGCATGCAGCTGTTATTGAGCTGGCACACACATCCGGTATCAACATCATGTAAATGGGAGCTGATGGTGCTGCCACTGAGATATCCGCTCAGAAACTGCTTGCTCAAAAGACTGATAAATATCTTACATATTCAAAATCTAACTTGCGAGTACATGTCAAAGTACCTCTGTTTGGAAATCCTCCTCGCCCAGTTGTAGCTGTACAGGACCCAAAGCATGCGAGAAAGACTGGAGCAAATCAACTTTTATCTGGTTCGCGGTTGCTTGTCATGGGAAAGTATACCATCACTATCCAACAGCTTGCGGAGATTCTCAAGATGCCCGATAGTCCCCTTCTAGCAAAGGATGTATTTGATAGTGATAAGCAAGATGATGGCCGAGCTTTTCGAACCCTATCTGCATCCACTCTTTCAGCCTCACTTCGCCTCGATTTGTCTACCGGCTTGACAATTTTTCTTTTCATCATCGGCGAGTTGGTCAATTCTTGGTTGAGTAAAAGTATGGGACACAGAGAGCGCATACGCTCTGCATGGACTGCGGGATTCTTCTTACGGCGATGGAAAGGCTACCTTCAGAAACGCGAGAAAGAGACGAACAGTCTCATGAGTTTTCATCTAAACTGCATCTCACACGCTAGTTATAAAATATTCTCCAGTCTTCCCATTTCTCTTCTGGGTATGATCATATCATATCGAGATTACTATCCAGACTATCCATTCTGTCCTTGGAAGCATGGAACCGAATCCTGCGAACATGTATTTGGATGGATGCGAGTACTTTCACCTTGCTTCTCCGTCCTTGATGCTCGGTTCATGATGCCAAAGATTCATGCAGTTGTTAAGAGTGTAATGAGTGGCAAAATCAAAATCCCTCCTTCTGAACACATTCACTCGGGTTATCAATATGCTTTTGGCGACGAGGGAACCTTAGAAACAATCGAACACCTTCGGACTTACCCAACTAATGCCGAGATCTCTGAGGATCTAACCATCGCCAATCAACTTGCAAATGGTCTGGCTCATCTAGCAGGGATGGGTCCATTAGATCCTGAAGATGATGACTTACCTGTTGAGGACGATGATCTGCCTTTTGATGATGAAGACCTTGTTCCAGATATGACTGATAGCTCACCTGGTATGCGAATTTAAAGTCTTGAAAACTGTAGTATACTTTGTACTGACATCAAGTTTGGGTTCCTATCAGATATATCAACGTGCGCGACTAAGGACTATTGTGTTCATTACACCTCAAATCCTGGAGAATTTTCTGAGGAGGTTGCTTTTGCTGAAGCTGCAACATTAGCAAAAGAGCAAAATGCACTCGATCTACTACTTAATCAGGTTCCTGAAAATTTCGAAACCGAAGCAATCCAAAATGCAGCTATGTCCATCACAAACTTAATGAATCCATCTGGTAAGTAATAGTGCCTGCAGTTTACAATTCAAAAATCGATCTGACTATTGCTTTCTGGTAAAACCACTTCACAAAGACCGTTTGGCTGAGAGTGCGACTGATCAAACATATTTGAGGCTGGTTGAATGCGGAAATTTACATCAAAAAAACCTAGTCTATCTCCGAACAAAGCATGATAGTCAGGTGGCTTGCCATAAAGGGAATGAACGACACCTGATCAATCCTGACGACTTAAGATTGGACAGTACGACTGTGGACGGCAAGATGAATCCCAGTGAGTGTTCAAAGGCTATTTCTGTATACATGAAGAGTCTTGTCAGCACACCAACCGGTGCAGCCCGTAGACACCGCTGGAGTATGGATATTAGGATCAATCTTAGTGGTCTTATTCTCAACACATCTCACCTCCAACAAGTCGACTTGCAGCAACTATTTGATGGAGGTTTGATCACGCCTGAAAATCCCATTGAGCCCGGCAAATTGCTTTTAGCAATCAAGAATCAAGTAAGTATTGATTTGAAGAATCTGCTGGTCTTGTCATTGATTGCTGCTGACCAATTTCTTTTCAAAGCAAATGCATTTATGTCGCACAGTGATTGTGTATGAGTATGTTTCAAAAAAACATGCCTTCGTGACAAGTGCAAAATCGAGGAAAAAATTATCTCATGTGGGTGTGCAAGTCCTGACTTACAACCCAGTGTGGCCTGTTGCAATGGCTACTTCTGCCCAATACCCGTATAGCTGGACATTCAGCCTTCTCGATACAGCTGATATTGTCTATGTCTTTAAACCATCGGATGGTTCAAACTTTGCATCAGTTCCTGGACAAGAGGGGAGTTATTCGGTCCCTTCAGTGATTCGAGAAATGTTTTTATCTATTAAGATGGAGCAGTTGGTGAAAAAATACGAGGAAGAACGACGACATCAGCTGGCCACTAAGCCAGCTGATGAAGATGAGGCTTAGATGTCTCGGCAGTTTTTTAACATATGCGCGTGGACTGCCCAGTTCCTGTCCAGCAACTGACAAAAATGAAATATACATACAGATCACGCTTCTTTCTCGGGCTTCGGCCGGGCCCCTCAGGGCTTTTACCCGCGGCTCGGGGCTTTTGTCCGGGTTTCAGGGCTTTTGTCCGGGTTCCATAATTTTGAGGTATCTGACCAAAAAAGTCCTATTTTGGACGTTTTTTAAAAAAAACCCAGCTCAACAGGGGGAGAGGCCGGGAGGCTTGTGACCAAAAAAGTCCTAATTTGACTAAAATTTGATAATTTTCCAGAAAAAAATTGAAAAAAGTCCTAATTTTCGTCAGACACATTGGTAGGAGCTTTCCAGGGTCCTACTGAAATTTAAGTGTATAAAGCTTTTGTGTACATTTCTTTGCCTTTTGAGCATAACCCTGAGAACCAAAACAAAATCAAAGCAATCATATAGTTTTCAAGACCAAGTGCAGAACCGGTCAAAACCGGTTTGGAAACCGGTCATAACTGGTTTGGCCACAGGTTTTCAAAAATTGGGCAAAAACCGGTTTTTACAGAGGCGGTTTCTGACGAGAAGTCCACCAGCCATGAAATACCGTTTCACAACCGGTGTTTCACACCGGTTGGGAAACCGTTAGGGGGGGTTCGTGGTGTACTTGTCCCGCACTATGTACGTCATCGAATGAGCGAGACCCAAAAGAGATGATAAACAAATCCTCATCTAGGCATGTGCAAAGGGCTTGAAATGTAAAGAAGCGCTTCAGATTGTAATTAAGATCAGCTTATGGATAAAAAAGATGAAGATGGAGATAGATCAAGATAAGACAACAAGAAAGATTTCATCATACAATCTGCATCTCACAAACAAGATGATCTTTTTTGTAAAGTTGAAAAAGACGAAGATAAGAAAAAAATTAGGAATCGAAATCGAGACAGGCATATGAAGAAAAGGAGGATATGAAATCGAATTAAGTCTCTTTATGAATAAAACCAAAAGCATAGTAAAACAAAAGAACAAACGTGTACATATATATATATGATCATTATTATGAATGAATAGAAAAAAAAGAAAACAGTTTTAACAAATTATACATTTCGAATTCTCAGGTTTAGCTGAATCTGGATTAATTTCTTTTTCTACTTCTGCTAAACCTAATAAAAAACTTTTAGCTACATGTTCACCTGATCTAGCCGAAGCTTCAGTAAATGCACAATTAAATTGTTTGGCTAGAGCTGCACCTTCTTCAGTTGAGATTTGCCTAATAAAGAAAAAGAAGAAAAATAAGTGTGAGAATTGAATGAGAAGGCAAGTTGGTTTTTGAAGGCAGAGAGAGAGAGAGAACGAACCGCTGGGCTTCTAGATCTGATTTGTTACCGATTAGGACCATAGGTACTGAATCTTGACCGGTGAAATTGAGGATCTTATCACGGATGATTGAGACCATGTCGAAAGAAGATCGAGAGTTGATAGAATAAACTAATGCCCAACCATCTAGACCGATAGCTTGTTTTGAATCGAGAATAGTAAACTCATCCTTCATTTGCACCAAATCAAAGAAAGAATCAGTTTTAGAATTGATGATGAATTGGATCAAGAAGAAAGTGATGATAGACTTACATGACCAGCCGTATCAAAGAGTTCTAAATGAAACAATTGACCTTTCAATTCGACAGTTTTTTGAAAAGTATGTTCAATGGTAGGATAATAACTTTCTACAAAATGTTCATCAACAAATTGAACAGCCAAAGAAGATTTTCCCACCGATCTAGAACCTAATAAAGCTAATTTTCTAGGTCTAGGTGGAATAGGTTTACCAGATGGAGTAGTCATGATTTTAGGATTCGATTTAGTAGAAGTTAGATTTGAAGAAGACATTAAGGATCGAGTAAGTTCACAGAATTTAGCAAATGCAATGTGTTTTTCGATTCGTTGATCTAAGATTTCTTTGGATGATCGTTCGAGTTCTTGTTCGGTTGAAGATGTTGTTCGAGTACTGGGACTGTTACTTGAACAATAGAGTAAGTTTGAGGTTCTTCTTTTCATCAGATTCGGTTTCTGTAATTGTAAGTTCAGTTCTAATGATAATCGGGCTGGTCCCGTGGCTTTAGAATGACACTGTACACGTCCGTCGGATGTCGGGACAAAGTAGTCACCATACTCGGACCTCGGTTGTGAGATGATACCTTGATCGATTTGTGCTACGTATGAAATTGAATTGGGTGTGTTGGGGCGATGATGATGATGATGATTAGAATTAGGTGTGTTTAGTTGATGGTGATTAGAATTGGGTGTAGGTGTAGTAGAATCTCGTGGATTTGGATGATTAGGTATAGTGATCATCAGTTTAGATTGTTGACGTTCAAGTGAATTACAATCTTTTTTATTTCTATTAGGTGATTTGGATGAAGGTCTTCTTTCATGAGTTGATAACATGATGAAATAGGATAAAAAATCAAGAGAATTTGGAATGAAAATTGGGAGTATAGGCGATTTGGAATGAGCAGGTAGTATGCGGCGGGATGAGGGTCGTAGTGATTTGAATCTTAAAGGGGTTTTATGTATCAAGAGATGGCGGTTGAAGAAATGGCCTTTTATGAACTGAAAGAACAAATAGGGCTAGACTAAGACCAAAAAAAAAGTTGAGTAGAATCTACAATCAAACCTGACCCTCAGACTTAGAAGATGGAAAGATGATAAGACCAGATTGTAAAATAGGGGAGTTTACACGATAAAAAGAAAAAAGTATAAAGTGTAAATTGTTGGGAAATGGTAAATGTGTTTGAAGAAGTTTAGGGAAAAGAACCTCCTAAGGTATCTTTAAACGCAGTGTCAAGGAGTCAAACAGAATATTTCAAGGTCAGTTAAAAAGTCTTTTCAAGTAAATTGATTTCAAAGACGAGTGCTTCTTTTAAAATGGCTTGCTATGAATTGTAATACTAACTTACCTGATCAATCAAGCAAAACAAATGACCTCAAGATTAGAATTGATGTTTGATTAATGAGATCAAAAGAGTTGTCTTACGCACGGATGGTAGTGATAATTGGACTCCAAGATCTTGGATAATTGTGTCGGGTGAACTGGAACAAGAAACGATGACGCTGAGGAATGTATGCGCTGAAGGAGTTCAATTGAAAGAAGCACGCGACGGAGAGAACGCCGGACAGAAGTATTTTGAAATTGGCGTTAAAAAAACTTGAGAAGTTTGACGTAAAAGCTAATATACCAGAGCTAATTGATCGAAGCAGACAAGGATTCTTTATCTTTTTTATGAAGGTGAGAGATCGATTTCTTGTCTCTGTGTGTGTGTGGGTGTTTTTTGATTTGTCGGGTTAGTTGTTTCAGTTTGAGTTTGATCTGGGTGTTCACTGTCAGTGTGAAAGAAGTATGAAGGATAAAACTCACGTCTTTATAATCCGTCCGTCACTCCCACTCTACAAGACTGAGTCAAATCTTTCTTCTTTCCTAGAGATACTCGAGTCTCGAGGCGATGCAACTCTTGTGGAACGTGATCTGCGAAATGTATGCTTGATTAGGTGTTAATGATGGAATCATCGGGTAATCTTTCTTATTATTTTTTTTTTCATTTCTTATTTCTTATTTCTAAGTCTAATGATGATTCACCTTTTCTCCTTTTTTTTTGTCATAAAAAACCTTTTTAGATTTAAATTAAGAATGATGAGACTTGAAATAACTATTTCTTCCATAAAGATCAATAACAGTCTTATAAGAAATCTTGATCAAATGACCCATCACAAAACCAAAAAAAAAAAGATTAACCATCATCATACATACATAGCATTAGAGCTGTGTAAACTCGATACTCTTAAATCCTTCGGTATAACTATCATGATTCATCGGTTAAACTGATTTATTCTCATCTTTTTGAAAGAAAAAAAAACTTTATCATCTCATGAAACTTTAAACACCTCATCGCCTTCAACTCTCATCATTCCCCGGCCAGATATACCAATTCATCCCGGGATCCACCGGCATATCCTTTAAGAAGATGGAAATCACATTCGTAAATGCGCGTGTTGGTAGGAGCGAGTTGGAGTATCATTCCTGATTCCTAAGGCTAAAGGAAAAAGCTGTGATTAAGTTCTTAATGCATCCGATTCCCTTCATCTACTCATCCATCTTCTTAGAGTCCATTATATTCCCGAACATCAAAGTTCATCTCTTCATCAATTCTTCGTTGAATGGAATGTATCCTATGACCCTCTAAGCTTTAACGCCGATCACATCCGCCGCTATAATCTGAGCATGTTTTACAATACGTCATCTTATCTCTTTCTCGCCTGTTTGAGTCTCATGATATACCCTTCTTAACCCAAGATGAATCACATATTGTTCGGCTTCATCATGCACAGCCAGTTCTAGCGAGACGATTATATATATATATAATCTCATATTTATATAACAAGCTAAGGCATCAAGTTTCAAGATTTTGATGCCAAGAGTCGACAAAAAAAGTAACACTTATCTTTGTACATACACATTTGTGAATGGAACACCGAGTCATGAGAACACGAGAGGAATCAAACCATATGCGTACCACGAATTTTCTGACTAGGATTGGTGACTTTGTGAATGCAAGCATGCGGGATCAAAATTAGACTCTCGGTGCTTCTGGTCTTCCATTACACAGCCTCTTTCACACCTGTTACACATAAACAGGCTTTACACCGCGCATTCATTCACCTCGGTCAACATTGGAGATGAGGTGGGCTTCAGAGGAGCTTGATGAGTTTATATGCGCTATTCAGGGCTTAGGGGAACTGTCCAATGATCCCCTAAGATTTGCCTCCGGAAAAATCATGAACCTATGACTCCTTCCTGTGTTCATGTATCACACCAGAACAGGTATCAGCAAGATTGATGTGCTGGGGGATATAAAATGGATGAATACATACTTGAAGCATGCAGGTGATATCCCAGGTTTAAAGTCTTTTAAATTTCATGAGAGAAGTTGACCGCTCTCTCTCTCAGTACATGTGGGCAGATTCTACCCCAGCATCTCATGAAACATCAGCTTAGGGAATCCGAAGTTTGTGCTCAATCAACTGATTCAGCATGTCTGTTTCTCTCGAAAGATTGCACCAAAAGGTGAGAAGGGCTCCCCAGCTATAGTTGGAAACGTGAGATCAAAGTAAATTTGTAAATGGTATTTTATTCAATCATTGAAATATTGTCAGTATCATGTACCACAAAAGATGGACGTGAAAATGTTTAATATCATACAGCTACGCTAAGGATAAGTTCTGTATCGTCTTATTTCATTTCATGCAATAATTATAGATGTCTGATGGTCCACTTTAAAAAAGAAACATTGCACAAACGGAGGGTGTCCACCTCAAGATTGGTGATGAGAGGCACAGCCAACGCATACACACATGTGGAAAACGAGTTGCGTTATCATCTTTGATCTACATCACGATTGCTGGTTCAGTGATCGAAGCCGAGATGGATTTATGGGGCAAGACTGTTGGGCGATGAGAGAGACAATGATCAATGGAATGGAATGCGAAGCAGTGAGTGGTATAGATTTTACCTGATGCTCCATTGACGAGCAATTCATCCTTGATGTTGACATCTTCTCCCAGTACAGTCGTGTTATCACATCGGACCCATCGACCAACGGTAGAGTTCCATCCGATACTGAAAGAGAGTTAGGTAGCAGTGAGAATGCGATGATGAATGGGATAGAAAAAGCGAGGCTGTATTTGGATACTAACATTGAGCTCTTGACCCATGAATGGTCCTTGACTCGTGCTCCTTCCATGATCACACATCTCTGAAGCCGAGCACCTTTACCGATCACACACTTTGGTCCGATCACTACATTCGGTCCAATCATAGCTGTGGGATCTATGACCGCTGTAGGATCAACGAGCACATTTCCTCCGACGATCCATTTGTGATTATGCTGGTCCATAATTTGAGAGTCGCCGATCGCTGTAAGATGACCAAGGTATAGACAAGTACCCGAGATAAAATCTTTAGGCTGTCCAATGTCCATCCAGAAACCTTCAAGATCCATACAATGGAGCTGTGAGTCGTTAACCATAGCCGGGAATGTTTCCTTCTCAATCGATGTTGGTTTTAATTCAATCCTGTCCAAGACCTTAGGGCTGAAAATATAGATTCCAGCATTGATCCGATTGCCGACGAATTCAACTGGCTTCTCAACAAAGCGATCGATCTCTGAACTATTTGGGACTTGTACGACCACACCGTATTTTGAAGGTTCGTCAACTTTAGTGACCATGATAGTACCCTCCTTACCGTGGGCTTGATGGAATGAGGCAAGTTGTTTGAGGGGGTAGCTGCAAGTGACATCAGAGTTGAGGACAAAAAAGGGTGAATCATCCTTTCCCAGGATATCTCGGGCTAAAGCGAGTGGACCAGCTAGAGAGACCGAAAGAAATCAAGTGGTTAGAATACTGTTGCATCAGATCCTAAAAAAATGGAAGCAGGCGATGTAACAGACCAGTGTCCAACGGCTCAGTTTCAACACTGAATGTGATTCGAATCCCGTACTTTTCCTCGGTATCTTTCAACACAGCCACCATCACCTCTGGTCGGTAGTTTACCGCCAAAACGATCTCGTCGACCCCAGCCTAAAAGAGTCAAAGCCCGTTAGGAGTGCAGGATGAAGGAATACACACAAGTTATCAAGACTTACAGCTACAAGAGCTTCGATTTGATGAACAATCATCGGCTTGTTGCAGAACTCGACCAATGGCTTGGGTAAAGTCAAGGTCAAAGGACGAAGCCTAGTACCAAATCCACCGACAAGGATAATAGCTTTCATGATTGAAGATGAGATGAAGAAGAATTAAAGACTTGATGAACAAAACTTAATGTATCGTAAAAAGTTGATTGGAACGACTGTGAGAACTGTGAGGATGAAGAGGATGAAAATTAGATTTCTGATAGGGATGTTAAAAGGAATAAAGAAAGCTCAGAAGTGGGTTGGTGGTGATCGGTGAATGGGGTTGTGCGTTTACATGAAATCAGTTGTGGCTTTAAAGCCTCCTCAACCTAATTACACGTACACACAGCACTCTAACTAGTGGGTCTGTCACACTTGTGTTTATCTGATGTTCATCTCAATTTGTGGCAGTGTTTCCTAATTTTCCTCCAACAAATTCGGTTCCGGATGGAGACTTTTTTTGAATTCCGTTACATGAGTTCGTGGACCCCTCTTCATAACTTTGAACCCTTAACCTCTAACCCTTTTGGGCTGAAGGATTGAAAAGAGCATTTCAAAAAAGAATCCAATCTCTACAATCGGGCGGGAACACATTCGGGCTGACATGGTGACCAACAACTCTATGAGACAAGCAAGGGTACCCCTGCAAAAGAATTGGGATTCGAGATGAATCGCTCAGTTTGAGTACTATATCCTGAGTACTTGATGATTGTCAAGTTTTCATACACCAAATCAACCAACGAAGATGACATCATGGGTATCAGACGGACATTTCATGATGGTTATTGGCCTCGCTCAGGTCCTGCTAATTGCCCAAACTTAACAATTCCTCCTAGCTCGCGAGGCTTCGAGAGAGGTCATGGCCCCATGATGAACTCCATTGCAGAAAGATTCCATCTCACAAGGATAGATCGGGCGAGGACTCAAATCATATCCTGAGGCCAAACCATCTACGGTAGCGGCAAGTTCACCTGATCTCCTAGTCTAGCTATTAGATACGCACCACCTAGATCATCGACGAGCTTTTGTGATGCCTCGCATTTTCACATCAGCAATTTCGAGCGACAAATCATGATGTACTTCGTGCCATATTTGTTGGTCAGGAACCCAATTTCCCAGTGTTTGGCATCTGGGACAAGGGCATCCACAAGCAAGCTCCAAATTATGGGGACCCATTTGACAAACAAGCAGCTCCAGAGTCCACACCAAAAACCTGGTTCACCTGATCTGCCCATGTATGGCCTGGACATGATGAGCCTTCAACTTATACTTTCAATCAACATAACACCCTTTTGATGCAATTAGTGATGAATACAATCAGCCAACCATGTGCCCATAAGCTTAACTAAGCCCCTCTCGCGCGGCTGCGTCCGCGCCCCTCGAAGAGGGGCTTACAACTGACTCGAGTTTTTTGGCTGGTGAGCTCCAAAAGTTAAGTCCCCTTATGTTGTTTTTTGGACTTCTACTCAAACCCTCACCGTAGAAATTTGTGACCTTCAGGTATGTTCATCTTCATGAGATGCTACACATTCTCATACAACTTTTATCCACCACTCAGCTCTGTGACGCTTTCAGGAGAAGTTGCCAGATCTGATTGTTATGTCTTCCTGTAACAGCCTAAGAGGGCCTGTACAGGCCTTCCACAAGATTTGGAATTTTTATGCTCGCCTCAAACTTATGACAAAATGGAAAAAAATAAAACCCTTAACAACGGACTACCAAAACCCTTTGGAGAGTTATGTGGTACGTCTTTAAGTTCCACAAGTAGACACATGCCTATTAAGGAGCACCGAAGAAACCGGGGAATGATTCTGGGAATTTGGGAATTGGTACTTTTTTGGGACTCTGGTAATACAGGCTCATACAGCCCCCTATATAAGCATAAATAAGCATATTACATGTGAGCCGGCACAAACCTCCTAATCCCTTCGTCCAAAACCATAACCACTCTTATGTAAATACCATGCTGAGCTTTCACAGCTCAGCATACTTGGCCTCCACTTCCCAATTGGGATAGCACCCCCGTGTTTCAAGAGAATTTTTGTGCTTCATCACTTAACTTTTTTCCTCAAGATCTATCTCGCCACGATGAGCCGATCGCCTCTGCTTGAGTTCAGCCCGACAACCTCAACCAACCTCATATCACATCATCGATTGACAGCATGGTCGTTGCCACTCTCATCAAGGCCAAATATCGACTCGTCAACCCTGATTTACCGCTACCTCTCCCTACCCGCCGTGGGCCAGTAGGCGTCCTTTGCCCGGTGTGTACGACGCCTATGAAATACCTCAAATCGAATGAGGATTCGTGGCTGATTGGGGTGAGTCCAAACCTCAACATCGTTGCGTACATTTATTGGTTACAACTGAGCTGACACATCTTCGCCTCCCCAGTGCCCCACTCCCAACAACTCGCATAATTGGAAGTGGTGGCGCTGTGACCAGCTGAATCACGAGCTTGCCCTCATCAACCTAGGCGCACCGAGGCCAATCATCTCATCCAAGTCTGACTGGGGTCCACGGGTCTCACCCTCTGGCCAGCATCTCGAACCAAAGCCAGTTCGCAATCACCACGATTGCAACCCCTTTCACCCCTACTTGCAACGACCTCAGGTCGAGAATACCACGACCCATCATACCTCAGCTCGCGCTCCGCGCTCTAAACCGGTTGTGAAGTGCCAACGATCCCTCGAGGGGCCAACGGCTCAAAGCCACAAGAGCGCCGCCAACAAAGCGTGTCTGTCGCAGTACTGCCTCAATGTATAGATGATGACCCCTACCTTTTTGTTGAAATCTCGTTGTTTTCTTTTGCAGTGTTGCCTAGCTTATGGGTCACCTCTGTGTCGGCAACACCCTCGCACTTCCACAAGTGGCGGCACCCCGCCCCACCAACGGCACGACTTGAGCACCACGAGCCTTAATCGCCTGTTAAGCAACCCAAGCGATCCAACTACCTCCGGCACCGACTCTGCCGCCATCATCCCAGCCCAATCAAGAGCGCCAGCCTCGCAAAGCCAACCTCATCAGTGGGCGCAGGCGTCCAATTCCTTGGGCCGCCGCATCGACGTTGAATCTGTGGCTCTGATTCAACAGCTCCGCGCTCAGCGAGACCGAGAAGCAGAGTTGAGGGCAAATAGCCTGATTGACGAAAAGAACATGGTCACAATCCACCTATGGGTTAACGTGAGTAGAATTAGTAAACGTTTTAATCATAAGCTGATGACTACCTTATTTGCAGAATAATGAAAAGCAGGCTATAACCGCAAAGTTTCCACAATGGCCACTTGCTCGCCTCGATCAAAGCCCACTGTTGGTACAGGCAGTCATTAAGGCTGTGGGCTCACAATGGAACCAAGCGCTCAGCTTTTGGGACAAGCAAATCTACGCCTGGGTAAATACCTTCCTGTATAAATACCTAATGTATACCATGACGGGTGACGGCACCTGACATACCTTATGACCATCCCTTAGCATGACACACTAGCGAGTTATCCACATCGATTCTCTAGTCGCACTATAGTAGTGCGACTACAGACTGTCACCGTTCCTGAAAATGCGATACCGCCCGCAATGCGAAACCCTACTACGACCCAACCACCACCCTGTGCCAAAGAATATCGATCAAGTTCAGACCTTCCGCCGATATACGACATGCCTTTGTCATTGCCACCTGCCACTATTGAGTTCGATGGCCATGAAAGCCAAGTCGCTGCTGAACTTGACTCTACAGCGTCCCACCTTTCACTGGCGACGACGACGCGACGTCTACTCGGACATGAGCAAACCCCCAGTACACCGAGTACCAACATAGATTCAACTCAGCCACTCAATGATGACATTGAGGCCGAGGTAGAGCGAACAAACCATGCCGAGTTAGTACGGCCTGCCTGCATCTTAACACGTGATTGCCTGAAATTGAGATCCATTGTTTAAACAGGCCCTCCTCTTCAATGACGCTGAAGAAGCGCTGGCCACCAACAAACTCACCCGTCTCCAGCCTGCTGGAATGGTATCAGGAGACTGTAAACGGCAATGTCAAGCAGAAGTGGATGACGCGTTGGGGCGGTGAATGGCAGTTGAAACCATCTACTATGTATAGATACCGACTTTGGATTGATGAAGTCACCTACCTGCGGTTTCATGCCAAGTACGGCTCACTACCACAGGCTTCTGTGGGCGAGGCTCGCGACTTCTACAAGGCCGAGTTTAATAAAGTGGCGTATGTCAAGGCCAGAGATGTGACGGCGCCTTGTAAGTGACACTGTGTTTCATAAGTACGTATTCAAAATTTAAAAACCTGTTTACTAACAATTTTTGAATTTTTCAACGCTCTCTCATACTTCTCATACTCCAATGATTGCAGGACCCATAAGTGGAATTCTCTTCTGGTTCTCTCACGAAATTGTGGTGATACTTCTGATGTGCACAATGCCATTAAGTACTGAAAGAGATCTGTGAGGATTTAATGCAACCATACAACAAGGGTAACGGGGAGCCCAGCGCAATACAGATTTGTCTTTGATTGTAGCACATTCATGTTTGGTAGTATCATGTCGCAGAATCTTTCATGCACCCACCAATCATTCCACCCATACCACGTTCCCTTTGACCACATTACCATGAGCCACGTCTTCCCCATCTTCGGTCACAGCTATTTCGGCATGTTGCATAACCTATCCATCATATGAGATTTGAGTCAGTGAGCGAATCATCATCTGAGATGATGATTACAATTGAAAGGCGCACTTGGACAATGAAGCGTTTAGATTGTGGATCTTGGGAAACAAGGGTTCCTTGGAAATAAACAGAGGACCCTTTCTTGATGTACCTCGCCTCCTTCAACGCAGGAGTGAAATATCCAAAGCGATATATGATCTCAAAAGAAACAGACTTGTTTCCCTGAGCAACGAACAAATTGGGTCAGTCTTGTCTCAATGAATATATGAACGGGTATGAACGGGTGCTTGCTTACTCTAGGGTCAAATCCCTCGTGTTCGGCTTCAACCGTAAGATGAAATTCTTCATCTTCATTGTCGTTGTCAAGAGAAACATTTACCACCTTCCCAATTGCACTCATTGTTGTTTTTCCAGCAATTGATTCATGGTCAGGAGCCGAAGAGCAGATTTTGCTCTGAGTAAGCTCGCTGTGCTTAATGAAAGCTTCGCCAGTCGATTTTTGTCCTAAGTCCCCAGACAAATGATAGGTGTGATCGCGGCGAAGCAAGTCGGATGGCAAGTTAAATCCAAAGGCCTCGAGCGGCACGGTGAAGGTCTTCCCTTCAGCATCCACAAGCACAAGATCGGTTGCAGTTCCGCGCCATGCCATTCCGGTTTTGGCGGGGTCAACTGGCACCGGCTAGAGGTGGAAAGCGTCAGAGATAGATAGATAAGTAGAAATCCAAGAAATAAGGTCAATAATCAACGTGAAATAGAGTCATAATGTCTTATCTTACATCGGCGGTTGCACGTAGGATTGCACCAATTACTGCTTTGTAAGAGAGAACCATGGTGATAGTAATACGAGATGAGGCGATGTCAGATCAGATATGTGTGTTGACAGATATGCGGTCTTTATGGGGTGGCTCATATAAATTATCATCATATAAATTATCACGCTCATCACCATTCATAGGGTAGGGATTGGAACATGGGTCTACCCTACCACCACTCAAGGGTCCAAGGGAGGGAGGGGTGCTATAAGGGACACACTCATGATGAGACATTGTACCAGGAGGATAAACCCCTTCTTGAAAGGGTTCACGTCGGGAGGTGTTATACAGATCAATCACATTTTTTTCACTTGATTGAATTGGAATCGCTTGTTTCTTTACTTGCAACGGTTTTAAGACAGACAAGGACGACGACAGAAGTAATAAAATCATTTTAGAACCCCCTCACCGATAAACTCCATCCCTTTTCTTTTTTCCAATTTTTTAGTCAACCACGCGTTCCTCAAAAAGATCATTTCTTCTAAAAATAGATTGTAATGCAACGGGTGCATGTTCCGGCACATCGATGCATATCCACCAAACCAAATGTTAGTCAGTTCTGCTGCAGACGCGTTGAAAATCCATTGACCTCCCTCTTGAATATCAGGGAAGAGATGAGGGTCAGTGAAGAGTTTACAGAATTCATCTGATTCTGCGTGCGACCGGTGGTGGAAGGGATCCACCGGGATCACAGTGCCCAGGAAGCGGCTTCGGTCGTTATCCCCGTGGTAGATGTGTTCAGTCAACCTGCACGCATTGTCGTAGAATACGACCTCCGGCATTCCTTGGGGGAACGTTTCCTCAAGGAAGTCCTGCGCGTACAACCCAAATGATTTTGAAAACAATGAAAGTCAGTAAATTCAGTGTTACGGTGTCCAGTTGAGATTGGCTGCTCACCTTAACAGCACTTACGGACTCCGCATTGTAAAAAGTCTTCCTCGCTAGAATTATCCCACAAGGCCCGACTATAAGCTGCTCATTGTGAGTTCGAGATCTTGATAACAAATATTTGCCGGATGCCTGTGACTGGCCTCCGTCCCGGGCGGCCTCGTGAGACCTCTGCGACTCGTCAGCTTGACGCAAACTATCCAGGTCTTGAAACTCAGCGGTTTCGGGGTTTAAATGCACGGTGGGGTCGGTGGGAAGATTTGTGCCAGGTCGAGTTAGGATAGACGTCAGAGAAAAATTGCCCGTGACGCGTTTGTTGAAATCTGCCCATGCTTTAATGTGGTCCTCATCATAGCAAGTCTCCATTCCCGATTCACAGAATCTTTGGCAAGGCTGGGCCCGGCAGCGATTCCCGAGTAAAGCGAAGTGCAGTGGGCAGTATCGATCATTGATGTTGTCCAACTGGCGTGTACACGGCCCTTCAGGCATTGGATGTCCCGAACTACGAGCGACTTCTTGCAATTGTTCCGTAGACGCGCTGCACCGCCAATGGCCCAACGTCACCCCATCAGTGACCACCGCGCGAATGGCTGTTAAACACCGAAGGCGACGTTAGTCATCCATCCGCAACATGAGAGCCGTTCGTTGGTATCACTTACTTTTCCAGAAAGGTTCACTGGTCTCAGGGTCGGTGCCATCAGGTAAAATACGAACACAACTTGAGCAAAAGTGGTCGCGGTACTTTGTACCTTCAATCAGTAACACATCTAAGTGTGATTTGATAGCGGCCTCGAAACGGAGGTTATTGGTTCCACTGGAGCTAACCACTAACTGGGTGCCTCTACGGTCGGCGTGCTTTATTAAGGAATGCAGCACAAGCCCGTGACGACACTCTTCTTCCGACATCGAAGGACTGAACAACTGGCTGGGTGTGAAAGACGGGGGAGGCGAGTCGTCTACGAAAATGGTGTTGAACCAATTCACAAGGTTGAAATGGCTGACACTGAGCGCACAAAAAAACGTTAATCAACATTGTTTCAAAAGGGCGTGGTTAAGCAGAAATGAACTCAAATGAACTCACTGGCCTAACATCTGCAAAACTCGGAACATGTAGACCAGACGGGTGGTCATGTAATAATGACAATGGACATGAAGGTAATCTTTGTTGCGTTCCATCGTGTGCGTGTAATAATGTTGGTCGCTGTCTCGCGTGTAGAAGCTTGGCCTGTACATTGTTTCGCAATGGGGATCTAAAGAAATACGATTACATAGTTGATGAGGTTTAGCACCAAATGCATTCCAATGAAATTGCTTACTTGAACAATTTAGTATGACAGTCTGAACAGGGTGCATGCCATCGATGTCGTGTAGGTAGCCGTCCAGGCGTGAATGGACGTGTAACGGGTATGAATGGTCTGGTGTGCATAGAATGCACTTGGAAAGCGGTGATCGTAAGAATCTTTCCGGCATTTGAGTGGTTAGATGCTGTTGTAGGCCAAACTCGCGGATTAAAGCGTTTGTGTCGATTCGGCATGAGCGTAGAATTGGATAAGAAAGACGCCAAAGGTGAGCCATATGTGTATGTGTTGAGGGACCAGAAAGAGCGGATTGCATAAATGGTATCACAGGATTGCGAGTCGGTGTGAGACGTAATGAATCGGCGGCCTGGTGATCTACTTCAGCCGCAAGTGACACGAACCGTACGAAGTCTCCTACAGTGAGAGTTGCGGCAAGGTGTGGGGACTGGGTGATGATTTGCAAGGTGAAATCTCGTAAAAGCATTGGCGGTATGGTGAGTCGATCAGTCAGTTATTAGTGGGCGGTATGGTGGGTCAGTAGCTTCAGTTAATAGGATGTTGAGGTCGAGGCAATAGGGTGATGGAGGATATGAATGATCACCCATGTCACCGACGCGGACATCCAAAGACCACACATACCAGCGCTTAAGATACGTCGGATTTTACTGCGGTTAAATGGACAAAAGGTTTTGGTTAGGCTCAAAATAGGTCCGTATTTACATACACGGACGCTGCTATAATCCCATGAATTCATGGCTCATGAGAGGTGTGTCCCAGAATACCAGAATCCCAGACGAGTCCCAGGCGCCCCCCCGCTTCTTCGGTCTACCGGCCTATTAGCACATGTCTTCGTTAGTATTGACTAACTTCACCGCCCTCACCGACTCAACTTGGTCTTTGAACACCATCATGCTCACTCGTAACCGGCGTTCTCAAACAGTTACTCATTCAGTTCCATCTCAATCAGGAGGCCTATCATCCATTTCTCGAGCAACATCTCAAACGGGTCACATAACCCCATCAAAGTCCTTATCATCTGTTTCTCAAGCTACACCTCAAAGCGGTCGCATAAGCCCTTCGAAGTCCTTACTGAAGCTTGACGACCATGAGCGATTGGACGAGATCCGCAGGTTATGTCTGGCTGTGTTCAAGCTGCTGCCTCGAGAAATTCAACTTAAGGCGGTGCTGAGTCTTAGCCGAGGTCGAGAAACTTTTATTCTTGTTAGTACTGGCTATGGGAAATCCCTCATTCCGGAGTTGTATTATTTGATGTTTCCAAAATCGTCAAAGCCAATCATTTTGACTTTGAATCCATTGGACGCCTTGGGAAACAATCAAGTAAGTCACACTAAATCCGTGTGGTTATCATTTTAGACACTGATAGATTTGGTTTTGGTCTATGCACCAGGTTGAAGAAAAGAAGAAACATGGGCTATCGGCAATTAATCTCACTCGAGCAATGTTCAACCAAAAGGTTTTTGACAATATCCTGACAGGAAAATATCACTTCATCTATGTTGTAAGCCCTAGTTGAGCTTCTTATTTATCATCATCATCATCGATTTGATCTGACTGACGGCTTGGTGTTTTGATATGACCCTGTTGCAATAGTCTCCGGAGATTTTCATGAACAATCTTCTCTTTGAGAGACTGTACTTCTCAAAACGTTTCCAAGAGCGTCTGATTCTCAAGGTGGTAGACGAAGCACATCTTATCTACCTGTGGGGCCTAGTATTGAGCGGGAAAATGAAGGATTATCACTCACACTCTATCCATCAAGATAGAACTGCTTTCCGCCCGTCATACGGAAACTTGATTGAACGTTTTCTGGCTACCGAGTCGATTCCAACCCTTCTTATGTCACACTACACAAAATGTCATCTTTACCGGGCGGTAAAGAAAACTACTGACATAGAAAAGTCCTGAGGCAACAGGAAGAGAGCTACAAATCTGAAAAAATATGCACCTTGTTCCTAAACGTTGGGGCGTCATGACGAGTATTTTTTTGTATTTTACACACATATATTGGTGAATGTACTAACAATAAAGGCTGAGAATCATCAAAAACCCACCTGTAACAATACCTGAAATTTGGCCCTTGACTTTGAAGATAGGATTTTGGAATCTTCAAACATCAATAACGTTTGCAGTTCTGAATCAAATCACTTGATTCAAAGTGCATTAAAAAGGTGAGCCTTTCCTCTACATTTTTCATTGAGACATCACATCTGTAGCTGGTCTAAAAAAGATCCTACAGAGCTATTCATGCAGAACTGTTTGAACATATGTAGAGTGTTTAAATGACTAGATAGCACCTTACTACCATTATGAAGTGTGAAGAAGAATAGTTCAGCTTTTGAATGAACCAAAAATCGAGTTATTTGGAGCAGAATTGCAAAAGTTATTGCAGTTTTTAGACCACAAAATATTGTCTTCATACTCATGACCCATATTTCAGGTATTGTTACATGTGAGTTTTTGATGATTTTCAGTGTTTATTGTTAGTACATAAACCAATATCTGTGTGTAAATGCAAAAAAATACTCATCATGACGCCCCAACATCTAGGAACAAGGTATATATTTTTTCAGATTTTTAGCTCTCTTCCTGTTGCCTCAGGACTTTTCTATGTCAGTAGTTTTCTTTACCGCCCGGTAAAGATTACATTTGGTGTAGTGTCAGCAACTTGTCTGCCTCAGCACCTCGAGCAAATACTTGCCAGTCTCAAGATCACAAAAGAATCAATTGATATTCATGTGGGCGAGCTGACCCGACCGGAAATACGATTCATCCGGGTTACACTACCACGATCACAGAAACCTTGGAATACTCTCAAAAAGTTTTTTGCACCCAAAGAATCAATCTCTGACTCTGAACTAGTCCCATCTCTCGTTTACTGTCACACTCAGAATGACACTTACGTAGCGTTAGAAACTATTAACTCAGCCCGTCAAAATGAGGAAGAAACCAAAAACGGATTGAGTACTTCGGTCCGAAGATTTCACGCCAACACTGATTCAATTGACAAGGTGCGGAATGCTCAAGATTTTGGGGAAGAGAAATTCAACATCATGACATGTACCAACGCTCTTGGACTCGGCCAGAACTGGAAACGAGTGCGAAGAGTTATCATTGCCGGGCAAACAAATCCTTTGGATGTATTGCAAATGGCCGGGCGAGGTGGCCGAGATCGACAAGCGGCAGTAGCAATCTTGCTGGTACAACCTGTATCCCCCAAAGATGAAAAGTCTGTATTAGAATTACAAGATCCGGCTGATCAAAACGATGACCAGCACATGCATGCAATGGCTATAACCAAAGTCTGTATGAGAGTTGCCTTTTCTGTACTCCTTCGGTAAGTGATGATGGTTTTGTAACATTGTTTTTGCAAAACGTCTCAGAAGCTAACTCTCCCATTATCTAGATGTGGTTATGTACCTTTATCACTTGATGATCCGTCCGTGATAATGGAGACAAAAAGGCAGAACAATGCTGGAATGATCACCTGCTTATGCTCCAACTGCAATCCAAAGGCCGCTACCTTCTTCTTGGCTCAGCAACCTGTATTAACGAATTCAAATTTCACTCAAATGGTCCTTCAAAGTGAACCACCCAAGACATATACATCCCTGGAAGATCACTTCCCCGAATCTAACACTGAAGAACTCTCACCATATGCTTGCATCAGAGGCAGTCTTCCTCAGGATCCTCTACGTACCGATCTGCGCCTGATCCAATTGCGATTAAAACTTGAGCGTGGTTTAAAGACTTTATATCAGGAAGAGTATCCTGAAGAGACTTTCTACACATTCGACGATCTCTTCCCTCCAGAAAAGATATGGACTTTGTGTGTCAACATCGATCTATGCCTTGAAGGTTTGGATTTAAATTATATATTTGGCAGTGAGCCACTACCCACTTCATATGAGGTAATCATGCAGGTAATACGCCTTTGGAGGGCTAACAAGAGAGATGTTTTTGCGATTTTGGACCCTTCTGAAGAAGAGATGAATATATACAATCAATCCAAGGCGACCTTGGCTGAATACGAAAATGCTTCTCAGCAAGCTAAGGAGACTCGCGCAAACCAGCGAGAGCAGGCAAAACAAACACAGGCACAAACGGTATGTGTATCCGACTCTTTCATTACATTTCTTTCTTTCAAAGTAACTGATGAATATTTTTATATGGCCATCAGACTGAAAGTACACCTAATGCTAACAAGCGCAAACCTCCGGTCAAAATCATACGTCCTGGAAAGAAACCCCGGACAAAGCATGTTAATACCAATCAAACCGATTTGGTTTCGGTTTCCTTGTGAAACTGTCCCTTCCCCCATCGATATCTTGATTTCTTATCTTTTAGATCTTGTATTAAATTTTTTTGTAGCGTGTTCGATCCCAACAAAATGGTATCATCACACTTTTCTTTTGAAATTGAATTCGCGCCTGTGACATATTGATGCTTCCAAGAGCGCAAAAAGTTTGCAAGAGTCTGAGGAGTCACTTTATGAGTGTGACTTCGATAGATTGGTTTGAGCCCACATCGTAAGATCAGCTGTTGTAGTAGTAGTCGAAGCTTATGGGTCGAAAAAAAATTGATTTCAATATAAGCAAAATGTAGTCAATAGTCAGGTGGATTAAGACATACCAACGGTATGTTTATAGATATTTCAATTAATTTTCAACATTTGTCCCATTGCTCTGTCCCCAAAAAGTAACAAGTAATCAACAAAACCTCAAAAGCAACAAATATATATCCACTCTCTCAGTTCACTTTTCAGAGACATGATTAATATACATGTTGTGTGATTTCTAATCATATATTATCATTTATGACTGATAAAGATTTATCACCATCTTTGCTTCTTCCTTGCCTCGTGGTGAGGAAAAAGCTCATGTGGGAAAGTGCGCGAAGCGTGCGTCAGACTTGGTCTCCCTAAACTAAACTCTTGGTTTTCCTGAACCAAAACTTTGGTTTAGACAACCAAAACATTGGTCTTCCAAACCAACGTTCTTATGCACGTGTCGCACTCTGATCGTAAAGATGGTTAGCTCTGTAGGGTGGGTGGGATGGAATTTTGAAATTTAATGTGAATTGAAAAGAGAAACTTTGAGACAGGGGATTGATCTCTTAGTTTCAAGAGTAAAGCGAGGAGGGGATGGAACTTATCTCGCGGAACTTTGGACTTGGGCGAGTTCCATTCCAACCCTCATCCTTGTGACATGTCGTTGTACCTGTCACGTGACAGTTCATGCCTCGTGGACACCTCCACCAAAGCGTGCCTCAATTGGTGTAATCAATCCACTCTCTCAGTTCACTTTTCAGAGACATGATTAATATACATGTTGTGTGATTTCTAATCATATATTATCATTTATGACTGATAAAGATTTATCACCATCTTTGCTTC
>NW_006768827.1:79314-220989 GCF_000204055.1 Melampsora larici-populina 98AG31
ACCCTTTATCCGAGGAAGGTATGGGACAGGCATGCCGTCCTTGGCCTATCGGTCAACCCCAGTAACTGCATGGCTGGATTCACCGCTGAGTTGCATCTGTTAACTTCCGGGGGTCTCGTTTTAAACGAGATTCTCCTTCGGCTTAACTCCGCTTGCGCGAGTGTTAGAGTTTGGGGCTTGTACGGCCCCCTTCTTACTTTGTGGAACCTTGTTTTCCTATTAGTTCAAAACCTTCCCATTCAATTTTTCAACCTAATTGTATCTAAAAACATTTTTGTAGATCTTGTGTCCTCTTCCGAGAATTCTTTGACATAACGCTTGTAAGAGTCAGATTTCCAACGTCCCACCCTCTTTATTACTTTTTCCGGCGTTCCTAGATTTGCTCTCAAGGAAGCACCGCCTACGCGGAACGAGTGGCCGGACCACTTGTCTAACGCAGCCTTCCCCCAAACTTTCTCTACATATCTTATGAAGACCTTCTTTCCTACAAGACCGTCTTTAGTTTGGAAAAGAAATGCCTCTCGTCCTTTCTCTGGGTTTCGTTGAACGATCCGTTTCAACGCTTTCACCGGGTCGAGGACTGAAGGCTGCGATTGCAAATGTATTACTTGGAACTCATTTGGAGAGGCCGTTTTCCCTTTCCGTAAGTGAATTTTCGCCCACTCTCCTTTTGTTGATCTTCCGAATTCGATGTGATGGTTTAGGATTGCTCCGACAGATTTTGATTCTCTAAATATTTCTCCTAATCAAATCATCCCCCAAAACGCTATCAAACCGATGTCTGCCACTAAATTGTGTAAGTCTGATTTCCCATACGAGTCTACCAATAATTTATAGAGTTTTTGAATTGTAACCAGTTTTTTACTTGATTCTAACACCTCCCCTTCTTCCGCTCGTTTCGTGGCTCTCAATAGCATTTTGATTATGTCTTTATCAACTACAATCTTTGAGAGATGCTTCACAATATGCCAAGCGTTTATACCATCTATGTACTTGCTGATTGTCCTCGCCGCAATCGGCTTCTTGGGAGGGTTAGGTAAGTCGATCTTTGTTCTCCCAGCCCAAGTAATGAAGCCGTAGATATCTCGTTTACTAATAGGAACGTCCTCATCAAAATCTTTCCCAGTCGATTCTATGTAAGTTATGTACTTCGATAAGCCTGAGGAGTAGCCTGAAAGGGTAGTACGGGCCCAACTTCCTATGGCTAGATGCGCTCCTGGCTTTGACGACCTTCTTGCTGCTTTCCCAAAATGACCGGGGACATCATACAGATGGGGTTTTGTGTTGGTGAGTCGTTTCCTTCTCGTAGAGGGCATGATCTATTCCGTTTTGTAAATGGTTGATTGTATAATATCATTTCCTCTCATAACCGACTCCAATTGGGCATCTCATGTAGGAGCTGCCTTCCAATCCGGGTGCTGGCGTATTGCAGGTCTTCACTTTATGCTCATTTAACTCTGGTCTGGTTCGCAGTAGTTTAGATGCGTCTCGAAGCGATTCTCTCACACCGATCATCCCAGCTGGCGATGATTGGAGTTCTGGTATTTTACAAACTTCTCACTGTTTCTCACGGAAAAAACCTTATGATATGCATTTCTTTCACGTTTGTTGCAGGAATTTGTGCAAATCATGTGGTATGTTTATCCACAACCTATCCTGCCGCTTTTTGTTCGAGACTTTTCCTTGCGATAGTGCATCTGCTGCATTATTGGCGGAGACTACTCGTTTTGCAGTTATAGCGTATTGCTTTCCTAGTAAGTGGCCTTGGATTACCTTCCATTCTGCGTTAACTAATGGATCTTTTGATTTCCCATTCACGATCGCGTTTTCAGTCACCGTGTTGTCTGTCAAAACTAAGTAGTTTCTTCCTTCAACCCTTTCGATTTGCTCTACCATTAGTAAACCAAGCCTGATTGCCACTGTTTCGGCCCACGCTATACCGCGTTTGTCACCATTCTCTTCCGAGTCTCTCCACCCGTCTTTAAGTTTAAACTGTGACCACCTCTTGCCGATTATCACTCTGATTCCGTAAGAGGTGGAGGCATCACCCACCCACCCTACGTTTCGAACTTCTGGCTTTGGAATCACTTGTAAAGGATCTGCTTCTCGTAATGTATCCATCCATATCCTTAGATCTTCTCGTATCTCAGGGGAGATGTGTCTTAACGCATACTTGTTTCCCCAATTTTTCATCATGCGATAAATTGCTGAAGTATATACTCTCATTTGAGGGAAGACAAAGGTGATATGGTTTAGCCTTCCTACCAGTACTTCGGTGTTTTTGAAGGACTGCCTTTCTTCTTGTGCGTATTCTTCTATTTGACACATCCGTAGGGTTATTTTTTCTTGTGGTAATCGTACTGTTTTGCTTTCTCCGTTCCATATAAAGCCTAGATACTTCTGCTCCGTATTGAATTCTCTCCACTTCTTCTCGTTTGTTTCGACTCCTAGTTTTTGGCTTTCTTTGGCTATCTGGCGCATCGTCGTTTGATTGGACCCGTCTGCTGGTTTTACGAATAGGGTGTCGTCTACCCAGCGAAAGCCTTTTAGTAAGTTAAATTTTATTATCATAATCTCCTTCCATGCTTCTGCTGCTTCTCCAAAAGTTCCACACCCCCCTACGCCGCCAAATTGAACTCTTGGGTCTACGTACACCCGATCTTCAAAATCCAGTATCATCAAAAATTTCCACTGGTCCATGGCCACAGGGATCTGGCAATAGGCCTTCGCCCAATCGAAGACTCCCAACACCAGCTTGCCTTTGTGAGAAGTGATAAACCAAGCTACGGTTTTGAAATCATCCCAAGTGGTTTCGAAATCGTCTTTATCTACTCTAAAATTTACTGACTCGATTTCTGGGTCATTTTTTGGGTATGACAGGTTGCTGATCGGCCTGAAGGAGCCGTCACCGTTGACGACAGCTCCTAACGGGTTGGTTCGAAAGAAACCTAGCTTCTGGTGAGCCTCTTCTTTCGTCCATGGTCCGAACATCCTCCCATTTTCTACCTCCATTTTGAAGTTGTCTTCTATCTTCTGCCTTGCTAATAATGCTGATTTATGATTTTGTGGACAGAAAAACTTCATCCCATGTACTCTTGCATTTCGGATTCCTTGGTCGAAACCGTGCTCAAAACCCTTTAAAACATGTGCGTATTTTCTCTCCAAACCATACCGACGCAGTTCTATTCTCCACTTACTCAAATCCATTTCACATGATGGCTTTTCTGGCCATACCCTACCCTTTGCTCTCTGTTGTTGTAACTGATCAATTCTATTTCGAAGGGTTGAACGGTCACACCTCTCGTTGGGTTCACGCCGTTTGTCGTTAGGTGGTTCTTGAGGAGATAGCTTGGATGTGGAACAGCATGAATCGGATGGTGTGGAGTGGGGGGATGGTTTTTTGCTGCATGGAGGTAACTCTACCTCAATTGGTGCTCTTCCGTCAACCTTGCTCTGGTTTACGGGATATTTCTCGGCAGGGACCTGCGCGGCATTTTCAGGCAGGGGGGATCTTTTTATTTATGGGCAAAAGGTTAGGAGGTTTTGGGCAAAGGAACAGTTTTCCACGTTAGTTCCATTCTGTTCTTATGGCATTTGTCATACGACTTCATTTCAACCAATTTTGTACAACGTTACGCCACTTGAATTGTGAAGCTTACGCTTTTTTACCCTTTACGGGGTTTCCATTTCTGTCCCTTCGGTCTGGGCTCCGGCTTCTACCTCTGTTTCCCGTGTACCTCTCACTAGCGTACCTGTCACTAGCGTAACGATCATCGCGCTTCCAATCATCCCTTTTCCGACCATCATCGTATCGACCTCTGAAACTTCCACCCCTCCCTTTCCTCCCGTTACCTTTGTAACTACTCGTAAAAGAGTGGCGGTTTTCTGTTGGGGTTAAGGAGTTTCCTGTAGTCGTGCTCGACTTCGGTTTGTTGGTCAATGGGCAGACACTGGCCTTTGGTCTTCCTGGTGCGTAGGGGTTGGTTCGGTAATGTCGCTCGTTATAGCTTTCCGCGGTTGTCTTTGCCTCAACTAACAACGTTTCTTGCAACTCCGCGTAATTTCCTATAGACTTGTCTACCGTCTCTCGCATAACACCCTGTCTGACCAACCGACAGTACCTCAACGCTACCATCCAGCCGAAATCTTTTCTTAATTTCTTCACTACCGCGATATGACCTTCGAAACGATCCGCGACAGGTTTCCATCCACATGACACCAGGTGGGCGCAAAATAGCTCCATGCAGTCTCCCCAGGCCTCAAAATCAATAGTGAGTTCTTCCACCGGTGCTTCTCCACCATATATCCGGGCTTCACCTGATTCTTTTTTATCTGATTTAGTAGTCCGTGAAGACCACGCCTTTTGGTCTTTGATCAACCATTCATCGTTGAATACTGTCAATTGAATGTATGAGGATAGATTTTTTAGAATGATGGTTAAACCGGGGGACAGTGGGGCCAATGATTCCTTCATTTGTGCGTTTCCGCTTTTCAAAATCCTCCCGTTGTGAATGATATCACCGTTCTTCATTTCGAGGGTACCTTTCTTCGATGCCATTATAGCATGAGCTTTGTCTGACTCGTCTTTGGATAACGCGCCTTCGAACCAAGTTGATTCATCCGAAGGTTGCGTACTAGGATTGTCTGAGACCTGGAGTTGGGTCTGTACGAGAGGGACTGGGTTGGCCACTCGAGGGACTGGAGCTTGGACTGGTCGCTCTGGAATTACTTCCTTCACGAAGGCTACCGAGGTTTCACTTGAGCTGTTCGAGTGAGTATCGTCCTCGTCCATGACGTAAGGGTTTTCTTGTCTAGGCTGAACCGTGTTCTTGTTTAACACTTTTAGCAAAGAGGTTGCCTCCGCGTCGTCACCACGATCATAGGCCTCTTGGATCAGAGTTCCTAACACCTTCCTCCTGGAATCTGTTATACCCGTAGGTTTTCCGGAGAGATTCCAATTTTGTCAGTCCTGTTCCTTCCCGTCGAGTATTGTTGTGGAGATTTTATTGATAACGGATTTGAACACCTATTGTTAGCCGGGTCAGGCTGGATCTTATTCTTTAAGCCGGATCAGGCTGTTGGACACCTACTGTAAGCCGGGCCAGGCTGGGCCCTATTCTAAGCCGGGCCAGGCATATGTCCATTTCGTCTCGCCTCCTGTGACAGACTTTAAGTAGAAATAACATGGAGGTAATTTTCCTACGATCTACACCTTCTTGCCTGATACGGAGGCTCAGTGTAGTGTGTCTCCTTTGTCTCCTCTCCATGTCTTCCTTGATATTGACCGATGCAGGAGACGAGACATATCCCCCTTCATCAACAGATATCTGACACATCTTCGTATGAAGGTAACGTTCGTTCTTGGATTATTTGAGAATGAGGGTTGAGAATGAGGGGATGGGGGTCTCAAACGAGGGAATGGGAGTTTTGCGGTAGATGACTGGAAACAGGATCAAAGGAAGTTCTGGTAAGATTGATAGCTCACCTTGTTGATGGTTCTCCTGCACGCTTCTTATCTCCTCCTCTTCTTCCCTCTCCTCTTCTTCTTCTCCTCCTATTCCTCCCCATTCTTCATCACCTTGAGTGTCTTGTTCTTCCACCACTTGAATTTCTTGATTCTTGTTTTGACGTCTTTCATTTAATTTCTTCTTTTCTCTTGTTTTCTTTAAACCTCTAGGTCTTTCCGGGCGTTTCGACCGAAGGTTCGTAGGGGTCCGATTGGAAATGTTACTCCTCGGCCTACCACCTCCGTTGGTTCCTCGTCTTGGTGTTACCAACCGATTTCCTGGCCGAACACCCGTGGCAGCTGCTTGCGCTCTTGTTAGGACCGAGTTGTTTACATTTGTCTCGGTCTGGTTGATTTGATTTTTGAATGACATTCCTTCTTGCTTTCTCTTCAAAGGTTTTTTAATTCACTTGATTTGTTGATTCTGTTTTTAAGTTGTGATTCATATATTTTAACTTAATAATTTTCGTTCTCTGAATTGATTTCTTCTTAAACTTCAACGTGTTGTTTGTGGAGAATTTTGAAATTTAATGTGAATTGAAAAGAGAAACTTTGAGACAGGGGATTGATCTCTTAGTTTCAAGAGTAAAGCGAGGAGGGGATGGAACTTATCTCGCGGAACTTTGGACTTGGGCGAGTTCCATTCCAACCCTCATCCTTGTGACATGTCGTTGTACCTGTCACGTGACAGTTCATGCCTTGTGGACACCTCCACCAAAGCGTGCCTCAATTGGTGTAATCAATGATTAGACTCACATTTTGATTGAAGAAATGCTTCAACCAATAATTTTGGTGCTCGAGCCAAAGGTCATTTCCCACAAAATGACCAGGCCGCCGAGCAGATGGAACCAACAAGCTATGTAAAACGATTTTGGCCAAAGCCGGGGGCAAGTCGTGTTCCACCAGCACGAGGAAGCGAGTCAGATGTAGAGCGTACCACGGAAGTCCTTTCAAGCCATGGGCCATCAACGCCCATTGCTTCCAGATGAACTTGAGTCTCCCGACATCTCCCGCACTGGTTGCATGATCTGCTTCCACCACGGTTGCAAAGTCACGTAATTGGAGGCGTAAGTTATAACCTTTGATGTCGTTTTGATCTTGACAAGTTCTCAAAGACTCAGGGCTGCAATAACTGTCATAACACCGGTCAATCACTTCCTGAGCAACCCCTTCTTTCGTAAGGTCCGGGGGAGTATCGTATTTTGACATCGTGTCTCTGGTTGAGATGAAGAGATAACCGAAACAAATGTGGTATTTATTTAGTAACAGCAAAGATGTAAAAGTCGTACATATTGTATGATTACTCACCTCAAGCATGACACCAAAGTAGCGACATGAATAGCGTGTACCGCTCGTAAGACTGTACCAAAATCCATGTTCGAAGGTGGTTTCAATAGGGAACCACCCAGAGCTTGCCATGCCTTCCACGCGCCAGTGTCGTTCACGTCTTGGCTATTGCCCCAATGGTGAGATAATATTCCTTGAGCCATGTTCCACATGATATGAGCAACTCTGGGAATGGTCATTACACTAGACAAACCTCCCGCTGCTGTGCCAGCTGGTGCTCTTTTCTTTTGAAGACTCTCGATGTTTTGACACGTCCCTAGATCTCCCTGAATAATTTGCACATATTTCGCCAACTCTTCATGAGTCAGGCCAAATTGCGAAGCTAATTCTTCCAACACTTCTCCGACTCCATTCGCCGAGTTATCTGCGGCATCCATCAACTCCAAGAGAAATATACTACGGTCATCAAGCTTGATCGGGTCGATGGCTGGCGGAGTGGTGGATATGCGATCTGAAGGGCCTTTTCCCGGTTCAATTACATACTTGTACATAGCAGCAGCAAACTGGCTCTTCCGAGTTGCTCGCCAGTGGTTCATGTCCTTTGAGTTTGCCCTGAAGAGATTAAACTGAACCGGAGACTTCTGAGCAACTGTAATGGCGTCATGGTAATTTCGAAGGAGATCCTTTGCACTCGCATCCTGGAAATCTTGTTTCAGATAATCAGGTAGGAACTGAACATACCCCCATGTTCCGTGGAAGAGGAGTGATGTTGATTACACTCGTAGGTTCTGGACCTTTTGCAGGATATCAAAATTGTCCATACACACAATAGGACTTATAGTGTAAGGCTTGGACATTATCGCCCGGAGGGTGGCTTGTCTTGAGCTACGTAGATGATCCATTGCTGATACGGCCGTTTCGCGACCACTGGATAGACCAAGCTTATTTAAATATTTAAAAACTCTACTTGAAACCCCGCAAGCCAAGAATGTCATTGCGTTGTGTAGTTGTAGGGCATTGTAACGGTAATTCGACAGAAAGGAAACCATCAAACATATCGTTGTTGCAACCTGGTGTTATTATGTTACAATTATTATGATGTAGCTTGATGTTGTAACATGGAACAAGAACAACTAACCAGAGTAGCCCAATTGTTTCAAGCCTTCTCTTCGTCCTCAGGAACGTACTCGATACCTTCATCATTACGGGTTTCTTCTTTGCTCAAAGACTCTTGCATTTCAGGAAGTGAATCACCCTCAGTTCCAGTGTCCTTCATTATGGATTCTTTGTCTTCCAGTGTCACACCATCGTCGGGAGCGCTCTTCATGAGATCTTCGCGGTTGTTTGCCCTAGCGGATACTTGATGATAGATGAGTTTCCAAAAAAAAGGCATTGATGTCCTTATAGCATTTTCGCGGTTGTCCAGCTCCTCCAGTTTAAAAAAAGTGGGCGTGATCTTCTGAGAACTGTAAAACTTTCGAGGTTTTTTCCAGACCTCCTTATGGATTTGCTCCTGCGCCTATAATCATAAAGTTCATCATCAGTCTGAAAACTGATATGGGTGAAATCAGTATATAGATCCACCTCGGTCAAAATGAAATCCATCCATCTAACGTCTCCAGTTTGACTGTTACTCGCCAGATCCTTGATCGCGTATAAAATTTGCAAAGTTGAAGTAAATCCCCGCTTGACTCCCCAGTATTTCCGACTTTCTTTCAGGGAAGGGTGCTCTGAACTCAGGAGAGCATAAAATATTTCCTTTGGAGTGACACCTTGTTCCTTCATCGTATGACATAAGTGCACGGCAATGTTATCGATGTAAGGCCTCTTTCGGATGGTTTCGTGTTGAGCTTCCATTCTTATTTTTCAGTGAAATCATGGAAAAAAATTCTTTCAACACCATTGCTTGGCTAGCACAACCTTTCTTGCGCTAGCCAAGCTGTTCTAAATTTTTATTTGATGACATTGACACTGATTTGATGTTTCTACTGCTGTATCCGTACCACACTTTGCAATTTGTGGTAGGAGTTTGAGGGACTACATAAACACATAAGAGGGTAGAACGGGGCCCTTTACTGTTTTTACAATGACAAAACCCTTGGTTGTTTTGGACATCAAATTGGCCTTTTCTGACCAAATAAAACTTACAGCCTTTTTGGCTGAAACTCACAGCTACACTTCTCATCAAACTTGCAACGCTTTTTGCAAACCCTTGCTTCCAACAAAAACATATAAAAGTTGTATGAGAATGTGTAGCATCTCATGAAGATGAACATACCTGAAGGTCACAAATTTCTACGGTGAGGGTTTGAGTAGAAGTCCAAAAAACAACATAAGGGGACTTAACTTTTGGAGCTCACCAGCCAAAAAACTCGAGTCAGTTGTAAGCCCCTCTTCGAGGGGCGCGGACGCAGCCGCGCGAGAGGGGCTTAGTTAAGCTTAATGTGCCCATAAATGTCAACACAATACAGGCATTACAACTTGTTGTAAATGCACACTGGAATTCGCGGTCCTCGCTAGGCATTGTAATTTTAAGAACTCATGCTTCCGCCCTCGCAAAACCCGAAAGCACTGTCCTATCCCGCATTTCGTGTAACTTTTACCAACCTCATCGTTTTTTTTCTATCGAAACAACATACACAGTGTCCACCAAAATTGCGCCGGACGTCCGGTGAGCTGGTTTGTCAGCAGATGTACGACGTTTCTACAGCATTTGTTCGCGGGAATCTCATAACTCAGCCTTGCCCCTCAGTAGTAACACCACTCAGGTTGAGCAGGATCAACTCGAGCCTCGAGCACCAGCTTTGTGCTTATGATCTGAACCATGCCTGAGACACGATGAAGATATGTACACACATCAATGATACAACCTATGTAAAGACTTGAGGATTCGTGTTCTATGTATCACTCTGTACCCATCCGTTTTAGGCAAATACATGTGCTAGCATTCTCATGTTTCAACAATGGGCAACTTTGGAATGAATTCCTTGAAACAACTTTCATACATATCTTTGTACCCGTTGTGATAGAATACAAGTGCATGAAGGGAGTCCTCTGCACCCATCATCAGGTCCTGGAGGAAATCGTAATAGACCGATTTACATAGGGAGTTCATCGGTGAGGGAGTTCAACTGATGAAAGGCATATTTGGTAGGCCTTCGCAGGAGTTCGGATTGTATGTATGTATGTACGAACAGGTACAGCTGTACAATTTTAGTTTACATAATGATACATACGTGATGAAGTCAGAAGAGGACCCTGGAAAGCTCCTGGAGAACAAACCGTCCTGAGGGGGTTTTCGGATACCGGTGTTTTGTGAAGTCATGTCACATGGTACCAGAGATGTGACAGGTGCAAAAGATGCACCTCAACGAGGGCTATCAGATGGTACACATGTCTGACCCTGAACATGACTGGTGGCTTGGGAAATGTGTGATTTGTAACTTTTGCCCCCCCAGACCGACGAAAATCCATACCGGCTCGGGTCGGGTACTTACATACGGATATCTCGGTGATTACACGTGGTACAAAACTGAAAGTATATGTAATCGAGAGCCCTGATCAAGGCGCTTCTCCTACCACCGAGAAATCCATGTTAACCCACCTCTCCTCGGGGCAAATAGTGAAAGTGTGAGGGCCGGGGCCGGAATGGATCGAGGACGGTTTGTTCTCCAGGAGCTTTCCGGGGTCCTGTCAGAAGAGACCCTTCCATCACTCCCTTTCGTCCAAGTTTCCCAGCGGCGAATATTCCCCATTCATCAAAACAACAGCCGGGTAGTCTACGTTCTGCTCTCTATCGAACTTGTCCCCGTTGATCACATCTGTTGTTTGGAGCAAGTTCGCAAGACTTCGTCAACGGTGACACTCGTCCTTGTGTTCATCAAGACAATCGGCTCCGTTTTGCCAATGCATCTATCTCTCGACTTGACTTTCCATGAATCGTAAGTGATTGTTATATAATGACCATCAAACCTCTTCATTCTGCTTCATTCAGGTTCTACTTCAAGTCACAAGAATCAAACTCACTCCACCTCTCAATCAAGCTCGCTCAAACTCTCAATCAAATTTACTGGTCTAATCTACAGTTCGTCAATTCATGTTCTATCTTTTTCGAATTGCTTCCATGTCTATTTTAGACCTAAACTTTTGTCCATCACTTTCACTAGCTTAACATAAAGTCATGTCGTCCATCACCATCTACGGCAACCTCACTTTGGCGGGGAACTCTTCTATCGCCACTATCCGTTCTAGCCGAAGGCGCGGAGCAGCAGCTCAAAATCTCACTCGGCCCAGAAGTAACACCCGTCAGCACAGTCAACCAGCAGTAGATGACCTCGCGATGGAAAACTTGGAAATCAGAGATGTGCCAATTGATGATGCGGTGATCAATGATATCCCCATAGAAAATCAGGCCATAAATCACCAACAGGCAATGGAACAACCTCACCCTGTGGAAGTGGTGGAAGCTCCACGTCTTCAACAAGATCCGCTGGTACCTGCAGCTCGACCTGCAAGAAGGAATAGGAATGCTTTGCTCCGCCCACGTCGATCATCAAGAATCGCCCGGCGTACTAATCTCAGGAGACTTATGTACCGGCGAAGACGTCCACTCCCGTCAGCCCAAGATCGCAGCTTCTGGACCAAGATCTGGACCTTACCGGCGAATCTTCTCATATATCTCTCACCTGAATGGGAGCCGATTTGGTGCACTCGAGATGTTCTTCGACAAATCGTCTGGCACTTCAAGCCGAATTTGCACATCCCGTGTCGCACGCTGAAAGCAAAGTTGGTCGACCAATTCCAAACTCATGTCGTTTACCAGTACGGCGCCTACTATGGAATCTAAGGAGTATGTTTTGTACTTTCTTACGTTCCATTATCTTTACATGTGACTGACAATGTCTTGGACTTCTACATCAGAAAATTTTGTCAAAATATCTTCTTTTCAGTTTTCATTTCCCTTCTATCATACATAGATTCTAGACAAACAATGACCGTACTCTATCATGCATGTAAATATTTTGGCTCAATCAAAGAATCTCCTTTACGATTTTTATTTCCCCTCATCTCATTCATGTATATATTCTGCCTCCACCAACTATACTTTCCTAGAAAATAGTTCTCACTAGAAATTTTTGAACAGAAATGCCTAGACCGTGTCTTTTGAATGTATTGAAAGCACTTGTGCCCCTTCCCCAAATACATTCAACTAATTGAATCGCGGTGGAGTTACTCGACCTTCAAAACCTTTTTCTCAATATGTACAATTGGATGGGGAACACAAAGAAACTAATTATTCCACGCTGATAGTAATGATATCAGGTTCGAGCTTCTTGAATAGATGAATTTGTAAGAGTCCATTGTTTGATAACTGCGAATATATTTGTAAGATAAACTCATGATCCCTTCCCAAAATGACTTCAGATAGCTTGTCTGGAACTCGTATCCAGACTTTCTTCACTCAAAATAGGAAATTGTCAATGAACCCAAAGACTTGAAAACCCAGAGGGGTCGCGATTGGTCACAGTGAAATCATGACTGCATGTGCCGATTGAAAAAATGTATTTGGCGAAAATACTTCTTTCTCATATCTTCCACAGATTTCGTTTCAAAGAGTATCAGATGTTTTGGCTAACTTTAGAAAACTTGAAGATCAGAAATCAGCATCAAGCTCCTATCATATACACACCTTCCAAACAAAAACTAATTGACGTCCTTCCCCGCTGAAGAATGAAAGATCAGCACGTATGCTGCTGCGACGAGCTGGGATGTGGCTCAGAAAGCTTCCTGATCGATGGGGTTCTTCGCAAAGGGAAAGTTAGAAGCCGGCAAAACGGAGGCTTCCACGAAGCTAAACTGCGAAAGCTACGCTTAACACAGGAGACAGCCAGCGTATCAACACCTTTTCGAAATCATGAAGTCTCTACAGCCTATAACTCGTCTACCAGTAGAACTGCAGTCAACAGTGTAAGTGTCATGCAGTTCATTGTGTTGCAATCTTTAGCTCTTGGATTGATGATTTTGTCTACTCCAGGGACGCCGAAGGTCCCTGAGTACTGGCGATTTGGGATCCATCAATCACATATCCCGGGGTCGGATTCCAAAACCTTCGCCGATGGGTTCGTGCTTGCCTGGACGCCGTAGCAGCTCGCAGACACTCAAAGGAAAAGATAATGCAAGCGAAGACCGTCATCTCTTTAAAACGGTGTCGACGGCGGCCTACCAGATACCGGAGGTCTATCTTCAGCGACCATCATCTCTTATTGGAATGTTGACCTTTGCTCATGGAAGTATCATCAAAGGAGTCAAGCATAGGACAAGCCGATCTTTGCTCCATATGAATAAGCTACAAATTGAACAAACAGCAAAAGATATCGATTATACCGGCTGTCCTTATTGGGAGAGCTTACCCACAACTCTATCCACTCTATACACAATGCTAAGGCTCGATGTTGAGCTGGAGTCGCAGATTGTGTGTCCAGTATGTTTTTCTCTTAATGGCGCTCCATATGAGAAAATCGACAATACTTACAAGATGAAGTGTGATGCCTCGCGATTTTTACGAGATCCTGGTGCGCCAAAGGGCACTCCAGTCACACGTCATTCATGTGGAGGAGATCTCTATTCAGGCGATGTCCTCAAACCATGTCGTCAATTTCATTATCAATCCGTTAAAACATGGCTAGCTAGGATGTTAAATATTCCTGGTTTTGAAGCTGCTCTGGACGCTCCACTTCAGCACGAGTACGATGGCGTAACAATGTGTGACATATGGGATGGAGATATGTGGAGATCTTTCGGGCTCTCAGGAAAACCGTTCACTGCAAAAAGCGGTAATCTGGTCTTTGGATTATTTGTGGATTGGTTTAATCCTCATGGCCGAGGTGCTCGCAAACCAAAATCTCACGGTATAATGCTTCTCATCTGTTATAATTTGCCACCAGATAAACAATACAAGCAAGAAAACCTTTTGCTTTTTGGGGTAATTCCTGGACCTTCCAAACCGGCTCTCGAGCAAATGAACGAACTTTTGAAGCCGCTTGTGGCTGAACTTCAAGAGCTTTGGAGAGGCATTTTTTTCACATCAACGGCGGATTATCCTCAAGGCCGTGTAATACGTGCAGCACTCTGGCCGCTTATAGCTGACCTCCCAGCCATGCAAAAAGTAGCTGGTTTTGCTTCGCATTCGGCAACTCACTTTTGCGCGCACTGCGGTCTTCTGCGTAACGATCGAAAAATCCTTGACCCCGATCAATGGCCAGAAAGACTTGACCATCAAAAACATGCAGAAGAGTGGAGGGATGCTCCCACGGAAGCGGTACAAGAGAAGATTTTCAATTCCTACGGCCTTCGATATTCAGTTCTATCAGAGCTTCCATATTGGCGACCCATCGAATTTGTCACTATCGATGTTATGCACTGTTTGCTCCTTGGAACTTTGAAGGATCACGCATTTGGCTTTATAGGGCTTGGTGAAGCTGGCAAAAAGCTCAAAGCAAAGCTTGATGCTGATGGTCATTTAAATATACGCAATCCACTAAGCCCAAAATCTTTGTCTTCCAACAAGATCAATGTAAGCACGTTTCTTTTGGTACACCAGTGCTATTTTGTGGAAAGAAATGAATGTCTAAGTACATGCTTCTTATACCTGTCTTAGCCTCCTATTTCAAACTCGGCCACTTCCAACAAAATTGTCAGCTCAACAGAGGACAATAGCCTGCACGTCGACCTCTCGAGCGAAACAAATGACAGTGTCCCCATGGACTGGTCAAGCAAAAACAATCTGGAAGAATCTGCAAGTTCCCGTGGTGCGGTTGAGGACACAAGCGAGGCATCGAGTGTCTCCCATTCTGATGTATCGGTATTGGTATCTTCAAGTCAAGGCACCCAAAATTATTCAACAAACAATGTGGTACCCAGGAAGCGTGGCAGACCACGTGGCACACGTGGTCAAATCAAAGATTCTAAAAGGGGGAAATTATCTACTTCGACCGGCACCCCTGTCCCTTCTTCGACTTCTGAAGAACCCAATATACAGCCCTCGATTCCACTAGAGTCACAAGGCGCTTCAGATTCAAGGTCCTCGAGCGATTTTTTCTTGGTTCCATCGTCCGAAGATGGAGGGCGCTCAAATCTGCGGAGGTCCACTCGACTTCAGTCACAAAGTACCTCGAGGACTACTACTGTAGATAGACCAGTGGTAACTCCAGGTCGGCTTCGAAGTAATTCCAACATTACTGTTCGCGCGTCTCCCAGACCCTTGAAAGATAAAGGGAAACAAAGAGCCTCAGGTGCTGGCCCAAAGCCCTCAAAGCCAAAAGGAGGCCGTGTCGAACCCACCACCTCCAATCCATCACTCACAATGGATGATTTGATCGATATTCGACATGCAATTTCAACGGCAAAGACGCCAAGTTGGATGACTCGACCTCCAATCAAGATCGGACTTCCAAACTGTGGGTCTCCCAGCGCAATTGAATGGCTCACGTTCTACACAGTTTATATGGTCCTGGCGATTATCCCTAAGCTTTACATTTCAAAAGATGCCAAAGACCAAGCTCTATGTGCGAACCTGATCTACTTGGTTGAAATCACGAACTGTGCGCTTTCTCGAACATCCACCAGAGAAGATAGGGAATATTTCAAAGGAGTGGTGCATGATTATCGCGCACACCTTGGTTCCTTTTGGCAGGGTGTCAGTATGAAGCCAAATCTGCACTTTTTGCAGCATCTGGTCGAAATCGTTGAGCTCTTTGGCCCTCCACCATACACTGGATCAATGTTTGGTGAGCGTGTAATAGGAATGCTCACTAAAGTCTCCAAGAACTATCACGAAGGTATGTTTTCTTTTGATTGAGGTGAGCTAAGATATGGACATTGACTCTGTGTATCAATATCTTGTTCTGTATCTAGAGGACATAGACAAGACAATGTCACAGACTTACATTCGGAGAGGGCTATTCAAGTCAGTATTGAATGGTTGTCCTACCTTCCTACGTCGCGTGGATGAAAAAATTAGAGACAAGATAATCCAAGGTCTTACGGGGACGCCAGAGACAAATTGGTCTAAGGAGACCACCCTCAACCACGATATTTATGATATCTGGCTTGACTATCTGAATTTACAGCTTAATCAACGTTATGGGAAATTTTCTAATGCTATTAGAATTTCCAATGACCGCCCTGCTCTGCCTACAAACGTTGAAAAGACAAAACGACTCAAGATATGTGGTAAGAACTATACCTCGAATCAACTTGTTAAAGGTAAGGGTAATAGTGCAATTGAGTATCAGATCAATGGACATTGTCGTTTTGGCTACATACAATACACGTTTCGAACGAAGCTAGTCCCCACCGTTTTTTTGGCAGTGTACCAATTTGCCCAGCTGAACGCAACCGATTCTACACATGACTGCTTTGTCTCTCACCCCCGCCTCCAGGCTGCCAGAGTATACTCAAAGGTCGAACATTCTGTAGTCGTTGACATTCAGGATCTTATGGGGCACGTCATTGTGTTGCCCTATCCACCCGATCACCTAGGAATAGCGGAGGAGACATTAGGTATAGTAGGGCTGCGGAACATAGTCAGTTTTTTTGGTATTTTGTAATCTGTTTCATCTCATGACTGATAGGACCATTGTTGAATAGAGCTTAATCGATGCAGACAGTACATCCAAATGGTGACAAATACAGAAAATGAATCATGAGATACTATTCTTTGCGCCTAGTGGGTCTTAAGACAAGACCATTTACGTCTTCACAAGTTCAAAACAGGCTTACAAAGAGGATTCTTCCCACTCCCGATCCGACTTCCCTTATTTCATCTTGAGTAGTCCTGATAAGATGAGATATGATAGGTTCTGAATGGAAATAGATCAACCGGTTCTATCGTTTTACACTCTATATCAAAGAAGTAGAGTGTTTATTTAATGAATGCGAGTTGAATCAGGATGAAATTTGTAAGATGGACAGAAGGCTTAAAAATTGAGGTAATATATTTGAGTGCGTCCTTGTTAGTCCGATGATTAGGTGCTGTTTGCAGCACGAAAGGATCGAGCGTGTATGTCCAATCTAGGCATGTCAAGCTTGATATTTGATTTCAAGGTGGCAATCAAACCAAAAAAGAAGCACACCATCTGAATGTAAAGCAACGCGAATTCGTCATCAATTGTCTTTGTACATTCACAAAGAAATTTGCAACAAAAAACCAGTTCTGCATCACGAGCTCTGACATTCCCAAATGTGATTGAAAAAAAGCGCTTCTAAACCTAGTGAAAGACCATACAACATACAACGGTTTGACTACATAATGCTCAAAATCAGAGATTTGATGTTTGAGGAAATCAGAACAGATTTCTTCATAAGGGGCTCTCAAACCTGACCCGGTTTTCAAAAACCCAGTTGACCCAGTTGACTTTTTGGCAGTAACTTTGTATATAAATTTGACATTTATTGACAGCTCCCAGCCAAAAACTCAACTGGGTCAACTGGGTTTTTTGAAACCGGGTCAGGTTTGAGAGCCCCTATAATTTGGTCTAAGAACAGAGAATCAATCATGTATTTTGACTAGCGGTTTTTTAAGATTTGAATCAGATGTTTCGACGCTTCTTAGAGTTTGAGCCTTCTGCTTCTCTGTTGTCAAGCTGCTGCCGCTTGTTGTATTTAGTTATGCGGGTCTCAATTCCAGGCAACAGAAATTGTGGATTGATTGTATCAACCATAGGTGATACAGAGCGTGATCCAAAACGAGATAGTAAGGCTGAGTGTACAGAAGCAACTTCAGTGAACCTCTTTAAATCAATCTGAACAAGACGTGACTCACATGGGCCCGGTGTGCTTTGATTCATATCGTGATCAACCAACACAGGTAATGCTGAGAGAAAGATATCAATTTCAGTGGATTATCTCACTGAATGAATATTGAAAAAGTCAGACTCACATGCGACGGGTGTGGTTTGCCCCAGGCCAGGCGTGGTTTGACTGATCTCGCTCTCCAACACGGACCAAAAACTTTCCGTGGACGAGGTTGGTTGTGCAGAGGTTGGTTGTGCGGGTGCGTTTTGGTTCTCAAGACCTTTTTCCTCCTCGCCGATTGGAGCTGAATTATGATGGAGGTCAACAAACACTAACACATCGAAGTTTGGAAAGTAAACAGTGACTTACGGGCAGTAGTCGCGCTTTGGGCCACAGGTTCCGACTCATCACTTGGTACTAGGTTGGGGGTAACAGCGACCGGTTTGGCAGAAGTCGTGGAAGCCTTAGCTGGTGCCACATCATGCTCTTTAAGTTGATTAAGGTCCATCTCTATAGTGAGTTTAATAATCATTGAGGCTTATGTAATGTGTTTGGAAGTTACTATCAAGCTTGTTAATAATATAAGATGATCAAGGCTGAGGATTATCGAGAATATGTGACTGAGTTTGAGGATTTTTGGGTTGTTATCACCACTACTTATCACTACAAGAAAGATAATATTTTCTGGGCAGAAAATTAAATTATTGATACACAAAAATATTGAGAGGCCAGGAGGAGAGCAAAAAATGAATAAAAATATGCATCTTGTTCCCTGCGTTGAGAACTTCACTCCGCATGTTTTTCCGTATTTTTACAATCCATATTGATAAGTGTACTAACAATCAACCTTCACAATCATCCAATTACAACCTGTAACAAGCACTGAAATTTGGCTCATTAGTGTTTAGAGAAACTTTTGATTTCTGAAAATACTCATAACTTTTTCAATTCCAGTCCAAAACGCTCGATTTTGGGTGCATTGGTAAGCTGGAATTGTCCTCCAAATAGTTCATAATAGGACCACACAGCATGCTGGTCTTCTAAAAAAGATATCATCTTTTTTATACATTTTTACATACAGATCCATAGAATGATTGTCATACTAGCTACATAGTTCTTGATCTTATGAAAGTTCGAGAGGAAGAGTTAAGCTTTCTAATGCACTTAAAATCGAGTGTTTTGAGGCAGATTTGACAAAGTTATAGGTGTTTTCAGAAATCAAAAGTTTCTCTAAACACTAATGAGCCAAATTTCAGTGCTTGTTACAGGTTGTAATTGGATGATTATGAAGGTTTATTGTTAGTACACTTATCAATACAGACTGTAAAAATATGGAAAAATATGGAGAGTGAAGCTCTCACCGCAGGGAACAAGATGCATATTTTTATTTATTTTTTGCCCTTCTCCTGGCCTCTCAATATTTTTGTGTATCAATAATTTAATTTTCTGCCCAGAAAATATTATCTTTTGTGTAGTGTATACTCATAGGCTCAAGACAGAGCTCAATAGCGTTTCAAAGACAAAGGCTATGGCCACATCCTCTACCACCCCTCTTTGAAGGACTAGTGCATCAAAGCGTAGGATGTGAGACAAAGCCAGTGAAGTGTCATCTACCCTTTCTCCAGGCAGTTGGATACAACACAAGAGAAGTGTAGACCACCAGCCCAGTCTTGTCAAAACCGTGTCTAGGGATCTACTCAACATGCTTTTCACAAACCTCAATGTTGGTGATCTCTCTCACTTTGGGCTTCTTCGACCTTCTATTATTGATGTAATTGGGGTGCAGAGTTCTAAACATGATGCAGATGATCCTTCTTTGGTTCTCTTCTCTGAAAGGATTTGTCGGATCCAAAACCGTTATGCAATCAAAAACCAGTACACCAAGAGATCCTTTGTGAAAACCACTGGTTGATCTCGGCAGGGGTTTTGACACACGTTGGTGACCTCCCCGATCCTGAGGACAAGCGGTGTGGGCCTCAGAGCTATGCACTAGACACTTCGGGCGAAATTTCTGCGGACACCATGTCTAAATTAAACAACCCTCTGGTGTCTTAATTTACAATGTTGACTGTCCAACAAACTGCTGAATGTCTTAGTCAGTCTCATGTAATGTGACGTTTTTAACAAAAATCCCCTTGAAAATAAATTTTGCTCCAAATGTCAAGTTGAAGCAAGAACATGGATTTGAAAAAAGACAATCAAGAAAAACGTCAGGACCAGATTTTTGAAAAAGCTATGGGCTGAGCGGCCTGAAAGTATTCTTCAAAGATGCTCAAAATTCCAAACTTGATTATATATTCCAGATCCAAGATATATATTTCAATGTTCAAAATCGGAATTACTGACATATCAAAACCCCGCCTGGATTTGTTTCTCACCTCAGAGATAAACAAGTTTAAATAAAACACCAATTAAGATAATGGTGGTAAATCTCTTGAGTTTGATAATTAGAATCAGAATGTTCATATTCATCAAGAACCATATAAGACCTAACAGTTTTGATAACAAGGACAACAATCTGATTCAAGAGTACAGGTAATCTATGTTTTGAAATTTCCAGTTGTGAATCAATCTTTTATCAAAAGGCATCAAGTACATGAATATGTGCTATGGTAAACAAGTTATATTTGGTAATGAGTACGAGGCAATTTCAAACAAGTGATGCACGTAGTTTTGCTATCAGCAATGGAAGAGTTGTACTGGGAGGCTTTTGAGTCAGGAGCTTTTTATGACTTTCTCCCAATGTATCCCTCCAAACGGAACAGTAACAATTTGATGGTAAATTCCGGGGAGCTTGACCGTGAGATGAGATCCGAATTGCTGGGGATCTTCTCATGTCCAGCCGGCCAGCCGCCCATCTTGACCCGTGCAAGGCCCTCTGTTGTCCGAAGGAAATCTCATCAAGCAGATTCATAAGCTCGGAGAATTCCCGACTTCTCCAAACCATTCCTACCGCGCGAACTTTACCGGGTCCATCGTCCTCGGTGTCCGAACAACATCCAGCGCTCGGAAGTAAGCTTAAAGCAGAGGAGAGCAGTTCTCTGTCTTCTGATTCGACAAACTCCTCTAGAGCGTCTTGACGGTAACAAAAAAGCTAAGAAAATACATCAGTAATTGAGATATTAAAGGAAAAGTGTGTTAGGAAGGTGACCTACTGTAGCTCGTCTCTGATTTTTCTTTTTTCGGTTGCGATATTTTTCATCTTCCCCCCCCCTTCCTTGAATCCATCTCTCCATGACGGCTCTAAATATCGAATCACTGGTGTATATATCGTTAATAGGATATTTAGAGAATATACCTTGTGTCAACCCCCTTCGCCAGTGCTTCAGTAAGAACACTAGCATTGTCTGGTTCCAACGACAGCTCACAGTTGAATCCCAAGCGAATGTGGCACGAGGGATTGAAAACCGAGCAAGATCCTGAAGAAAGAACGACCTGGATGTGAACCAACGGGCATCTTTTCGAGGTAAGAGCTTGATTGTTTGTTGGGATGGACTAGGCGGCGGAAGATCATTGTGAAAAACGCTCAAATCAGTGAGAATAGCTTCCTCAGACACCTGAGGAAGCAGATTGAGTTCGAAAGATTCTGGACCAAGTGGGTAAGGTGTACGAGTGTTGAATTTTCCGAGCAGAAATTTCAAGTAGTCGATCATAGCTTTATAAGAGCCCGAGTTGCGCTTCGGCAGCCAATCAGCAACCTCTTTATTTTGAGCTTTTGTAGATTTCACTCCAGCCCTGTCTTTGAAGTGCATAGGGCGATTGACAAATGCTTTTCGCCGCAAAATGAAGAGTCAATACGCAAAGGTAAAGGAGTTGGTATGTTGGCGAAGGAAAAATGGATATCCACTCACGTTTGGAAGCCACCACGGTGTTCATTTTTAGGGAGTGTGTATGGTCAGAATTTGAGAGTTCTTTGCTAGGAAGATATAAAAGATTATATATGTAAGATATAGTAAGTGAGAAAGATGACTTCTCCGGTAAGCCAAGTCAAAGACTAAATTGGGTACTGTTCAGTGAAGCGGAAGGAGAAACTGGATGCGAAACGGAAATCTTGGATAGATTTTTGAAGACCTCTTCTCCAGGAAGATGAAGGAAATTTAGTATGCCAGCGGCTTACGATGATTCCACGTCTACAAAGAAATCATCCAGTCAGAAACACCAATTGAAAGGTGAAGAGGCTATACGCACAACCTTTTGTCAGATGAAAAACAGAAAGGCAAGGGTGTGGTGCTATCAAGGCATGCCCAAAGTTTGATGTCCACCGGTTATCTTCATCAAAGAGCGAAGAAGGGCTCATGATCGGCCGCTGGTAAGTTGCTTTTTGCTTTCATACTAAAACTAATTGCGATTTCTCTCAAAGAGGGCTTATGATCGGCAGCTGATAGTAAGTTTTTTTCCTTTCATCAATAGGAATTTACTGGGCTTTCCAAGATTCCGTCTTTGACTTTCAAGTTTCTACGTCACATTGGTACATATATCTAAGTTGTACTGCTGACTTTACATATGTATGTTGTTTGGCAAAACTCGTCAACTTTGCGATCCTCCTAAATTCACCTCTGACATCGTTTAATCATCTTTCCGCCCTTGCAACTTCTTCATCCTCCATTCAAGAATTGCCTCAACTTCCGCTCTTACTGAACTCTCCTGCTGTACTCCAAAGCCGGCAATTAGCCAACCATTTTGTCTCTGCCAATGTCCATAACAGACCAGCGTCAGTCATTTCACCATAACATGATGTGATACGCTATGTATTTCATTTATAGTCTTGCTAACGTTAGGGATGTCTATTTTTTTCAAGGCCAACACAATGGTGTGACGTCACCGGATATGTCGAGAAATTCAAGTGATTTGGTTTCTCCTCAAGGCTCAAGCTCTCTGGACAAAGATATCACCTTATGCGAGGATACAGGCACCGAAAACGAACAGATCCCAAAGGCTTCAGTGTTTGTCAATCATCACAACGGCCTAGGGGCTACATTTCACCATTCAAGCGCCACCTCAACCTCGATCAATGGTGAGTTGCTTATCACAAGGGTTTTGTCATTTGTAAATCATCGAATCTGATCCTGAAATGACTCTCTGGTTCAGACAGCCTCCTGGATTCTCGCTCTAGTGATTCCGCTGTGGACGCCAATTTGAATGGTCAGTCCAGTCCGTCTTCCTCTACATCCTTTACGCTTTCATTTGATTCTGTACTCACTGCGACTGGATGGTTTTATTTACAGATCAAAATGACCAGGGGGACACGATCTCAGAGCTCTTTGAAGACCTCGAACAGCTTGTTGCTTCACCTGAGAATCGGCACCCTGCCAATCCAGGCGAACCCACTCCGGAGCCCTCTGATTTGTATAATCCCTCCCAGGTCACCCCTGGAGCCCCTTCTCTCCCAAGTGCACGACATAAAATCGCTAGATTACCTTATCATATATCAACAGCGTATCACTCAGCAATCATGTGTCTGCCAAACTTTGCGAGCTCAACTGAAGCTCCTATGGAAGACTTACATGAACCAGGCCCGATTGTCCCTCGAAAGCGTCGTTACCCATCACATCCACACAAAGACACGCAGTGTAAGCGTTCGCGTCAACCTCAACAGTTGCCCCAACCGGGGTCTCCAATACAACCTGTGCCCTTGGCCGTCCCCGTCACCCCTCAAAAACAACGTCAGATATCAAACGACCATGATGAATCGGACCATAAGCGTTGTTGTACCCAGTTCGATTTCACCAGCAACCAACATATTGTCAGAACTTCAGCAAATCACTCTTCACCGCAGCTTCACGGGAATGTAACCCTCCAGGAGCCTGTGATTGGACTCGATAGACAAGCCCAAGCAGCGTACGATGACACTCAGGCTCATGCTCGGACTAATCTCACCCCCGTAACTCAACCTTATTGCCAGCCACTTCGAAACCATGACTCAACCAACATCGATTTAGCCACCAAACCTGCTTGTGAGATCCATATTCACTCACGTGCTCAATCTCGCGAAACACTGAGGAGCAACCACACATCTTCTCTGATTGAAGACTATGGTCAAACGTCTCGCAGGACTTCTGGTAGTATCAGCTCTTCCGGCCACCTTCGACTGCCAGACCCTTACCACCAGCAGTCTGCACCCGCTTCACCTTTGCACCACCCGTCTCCCACACATCCGCATCAGAGATTTCAAACGCACAACCAGCCTGGGATGTACCCAAGCGGGCCAGTCGACTCGTCACACGCCGCCTCACGTACTCAGCACTGCCAGCATTAAATAGGTTCCCTGGTTGGAACATGACCTAGGCTGGGAATATCATTGAGAGAAGAATGGAGAATCAAATCATCTTGCACTGCACATCTGAGCCATAAAGTATACACTACATATGTGCAAACATCTGAGTAAATCCTTAGCTATCAGCTACATACAGGTCCGTTCAGTTATCTGCTCATCTAGATAAGAAAATCATGTGTAATACATGCTGTAACTTTGTTCAGATTGAGACGCACATTTCAAAATATTGACTACATATATCACAACGGCTACTCAGGAAATATTCATGGAACTGTGTAGCAGTAGCAGAATGGGAATCCGATCACTAGGACCCGTATTCCCATCTGGGAACCTCTTTAATGCTGGCAGTGCAGCCTTGTATGTCTTTGGGCAGTCAACCCCACGACGATGTTCTAGTTCCTACTGGCAATAATCAAGCGCAGTCTTTTTCTAGATCTCACTCCAAAACCACATCACCGCTGCCGGATGTCCCACTTAATTCATCTGCAGAGCAATCTCGAGAATCAACCAGAAGCAACTTATCGCAACCACACCATTTGGAGGCTCACGTCCTCACCAGATCTCTCAATTTTCCTGCCTCGCCATCACAGTATCCTCACAATGTGAACAATCCACCACGTGCGCGATCTGAAGAACCAGCAAGATGGAACCCTATGAATCCACGCGACGGAGATGCTCCAAGAGACCATCTGTCCTCTTTGTCACACAATGCCATATTCGAATCACCTCCAGTCAAGGCTCTGAATATTACCAAAACATCCCTCTTACCGTCTCAACATGAGTTTCAATTTGCTTTTGGGGGAGATCATGCGCCTCATTTCCCTTTGCCTGCGCCGACTCCAGCACCGCCCCAAAGTTCCCACCCGCGTCCTAGTAGTCTACCATCACAAACCGAGCCCCATAGCTTGCAACAAAGCCAACCACAGCCGGCAACACTAACATCACTTCATGTTTCCCGTCCGTCCTCCAGAATGTCTTTCTGTTCTGATCAAGTTCAGCAAGTTCAAGATAGTCGTCCTTGTCAAAGTGGCCAATCTTCAAGCATCCCTGTCTATCTCACTGAAACCCAGCCAAATCTAGATCACCGTGATTCACAACGCGATCAATCGTCAAGGATGTCTTTCTGTTCCGAATTTCAGCAAAATCAAAATCCGAGTGCCAGTCAAAGCGGTTGATCTTCAAGGATGTCCTTCTGCTCCTCTGAATTCCAGCAAAATCAAGATCCGAGAGCTAGTCCAAGCGGCCGATCTTCAAGAATGTCCTTCTGCTCCTCTGAACCTCAGCAAAATCAAGATCCGAGAGCTAGTCCAAGCGGCCAATGTAGTATTTATAGCTCAACAAGAGCTTTACAACACCTAAGAAGGGATAATCTACTACGTGTAATATAGTAGAAGTTGCCTAAAGACTGCCTTCTTCAAAGAAACCAGCACAAGGGCACTTGCTGACCACTTTGTGATAACAGAGAAAAGGATAAAAGGCACCAGAGAAATAAAGCAATACTGTTGTTAAGTATTATTCCCAGATTTTAAGCGCAAAAAAGTCACACACTATGTTTATTACTAGCAATACTGTTGTAAGTATTATTCCCAATTAGACTTGTAGTCTTTAACACACGTAAATAAATTTCTCCTTGCTTTTGAAGGGGCGGATTTAAGTGATCTTAGTACAAATATAGTAAATAAATGATGATTTATAACACTACAACAAAAGGTATAAGATGCAGAAAAGGGCGCTACAATCCCAAAATCATCAAGGAGTACTTATATCCACATGTAACAATCTTTACAACAGTCAACAGCCTCAAAAACCAATCAAATCCGCCTAAATAACCCTAAAAACCATGTAATGACGCAATGTAATGATCTTGTTACTAATGTATGATGTAATTTTCACAGCCAAAATTGATCAATGACGCAATGATGTAATGTACAGCACTTCTTAAGATGAATACAGGTGATTTTTTCCTTGTAAACTAGCTGAAACCCAATTTTTGAGATTACGAATTTTTTCAGATGTGCTCCAATTTTTGATTACTAAAGTGCATCTTGTAGCCCACGTGTTACTGATCATTTCTGACACCTATAAGACCTACTTCTGATGAGTGATGAGTAAGATATTGAGTTGTGAAGTTAAGGTTTTTGGTGTTACATGTGTCTTGTGACTGTAAATTCGAGATTCACACCAATTTCTTCTTTCCCTTATAACTTTTTACATACACCTCCGTTACTAATGATTCAAAGGTTGTACATTATGTAATCCACTCTTCTGCGTTGAATGAGCCATCTACCAACTTATTCTGACGTCATTTGACATATGTAATTAGCTGAAAACCTCCATTTTCGACGATTTTCACCTATTTTCTTCACTTTTCACAGCTGCTACTCCATTTTCCTTGCTCATGCAATATGACATCATCTTCTATAACCTTAAAAATCCCGGAAAATCCTCTTGGCAACCTTAAATTCCATCACTAACACCATTACATATGTAAACTACACGCCTAACCCTTGTTTACCAACTGCAAAAAAGTACCTTTCTGCTAATAACCTCTGTTTCCCCTTATCAACCTTGAATATTAAAATTGTTCCTGTATAATAAACTGTTTTTCTTTCATATTCTAACCTTATAAAACCCATAACTTAATTATAAATAAGCTAAAAACCATTTTCCAACTTTTACACCTATATTTTCGAATTTTTCTTATCTTTTCTTTTTCTGTCTTTTTGTAATAACTTTGTAAGTAAACTATGTTGATCTTAATAATAATTTTGAAATAAGATGACATAATAATGAGCTAATAAGTATACATAAGCCTCTAAGAGCTTCAATTGATCTGAAAACCTGAATTTCGAATTCTCTGCTATATTGAAGTTTGCTAATAAACTGGTAAAGTAAAGATGATTAATTTTTTTGCTTAATATCATAAATAGATCACCACACCGATCTTCAAGAATGTCCTTCTGTTGGACAAATGATAAACAACCTAATCTACGGCCTGAACACCCATATACTTATCAACAATCAACACCAGTACTATCTTCTGGGAATCCTACATGTAAGGTCCCTAATCATTAAAATCGAAGATGTATCTTACTGATTCTATGACATCTCATCTCCCAGCTGTTTGCTTACACACATCGAATCAGACAAAAGATCCTTTAGACCCCAGTAAGTATCGCACTGAGCATGATCAGATTCCACGTCATCCGGAAGCTGGTCATCTCCATCCAACTCGTGTAGATTTCCAAGAATCCACAAGGGGAATTAATGGACCTTCTTGTTTGGATCACAACCATCTGCGAACTTCATGCGCTGCCGTTTCAAATCCTATACACCCAGCTCACCTTTGACCACACCACTCCCAATTCAATAATTCTCCCATGGCTTTGAGTTTGCAACTTCAGGCTATATCACAATCACGGGAAGTTCAAATGCGTCAGCAGGGCAACGTGGCTTGCAATCAAAATCCACCTAGCCTTCCTACAAGCCATCACGCCTATGAAAATTTGCAAAATCATCCTCATGCTAACCGTACCCACATAGCCAACCACCTCAATGTACCACCTCAACATCGTCCTTCAAATACCAATTCCCGCGTTTTGGATTTACCTTGTGAGGAGAATACTGGAAATTACAATTCACTGCCGCTCAATCGACCTTACACACAAACTCGGGTGTCAAGTAGCCCTCAAAATACACGAAGTTCACGTCCACAGGATTTCACATTCCATCTGGCTCCTCCTGATATCACTCATGATGTCACCAATCAATCCCGGAACTCTCAGATGCATACTCAAACTCAAATTACAGCTGAAAGTATCCAGCAAAGACCGGCGCAACACAGTCACAGTATTCCCCATCTGCCCTGTGGCCACACTTCCACTTCAGCTTCTCAGACGCAAAACTCATCCTCTCTACAACGGCCTGTGTGGAGTGGGGTCCAATTCGAATTCCGGCAAAATCACGAGCCTTCTTTGGTTTTGCCTTTGGTCACTCCGGTACAGCCTCAATTTTTCAACCCACGCCCTAATGATGGACCACCACAAACTGAACGCAATGACGCCCAACAAACCCGAAACCAGCCTACACACTTGACAACAATTTATCAACCTCGTCAATCGTCTATTATGCCCATCTGTCCCGCTGAAAATCAAACAAATCAGCAATCCAGTACTCGTCAAAGCGTCCAATTCCAAAGAGGGTCAGCAACAGACCAACAAACCAATTTTCAGCCTGCACAAGCAGCAGGATCTCTCTTCAACAAGCCCCGCCGGCCTTGTCACCTGGTTTTTCAGATGTTAATAGATGTAAGCTCTCTGATAACCGAATTCGCGCCATTCATCTTGATGTATGCTGACCAATATTATCTTTCAGCCAATCATCTACACCCATCCGAAGAATTTACAGATCCACATGAGATCAACCATGCTGCGGCTGATGATGATGTACAGAATGTAGGCGATGACACTGAAGAATCCGACGTTGATGGTGTTTTTGATCTTGCTGAAAATCGCAAGTATCAAGAGCTGGGAGCTTCACGCCGGGCTCAAAAGACAATGGCAAGGTGTGATGGCATTCGCTTGGAGAAGCTTGCTAAACCGCCTGTAGAGTGCTCTCAACATGAAAGACTCGCCATCGCGATCCAGCATTACAACAATTTGCTCCTAGGTATTGTTCGGAAAGGTAAAGGCCGAAAAGGCAATCGATCGCTCCCCGAACCCCCTTCTGACGATGAATATTCTGCATGGGACAAACGGAAACTCGAGCGTCGACGCATCGTTGATAAGGCCGTTGAACAGGCTTGTTCTCTCTACCGCCGAAAACACCCACATGTTCTCCCTGCTCAGCTTGCTAGAGTTGGAGATCACGCCGCTGAGGACGCAAATTCTTCAATCCTCCCTGTCAAATTCACTTCGCTAGTGGCCCTCAGGAATTCAGGCGTTCATTATTCAACAACCGTGGCCTCGACTTGTGAAGGCGCATTGGCCCTTGCTGGATTTGCACGGTTCACCTACGACTGGACCGATTCTATCAAGTCAAAGTGGAATGAAGCCATCTCTTACATAATTCTCCAAGAGTGGGAGAAGTGCTACAAGAGAGGCGATGCTGATGATTACGATGTCGATGCCAAACAGGTGACCGCCAAAAATCTCCGACAGGTTCTTGATAGGTGGTTCAACACCAAGGCTCGCGAGTTTTCAAGCCAATGTCAGAAATCTCCAGAGGAGAAGTCAAACCAAGCCAAAGAGCAGGAGGCTGCAAAAGAGAAAAATCGCCAACGGCAATTGCAAAAGCGGGTCAGCCTTTTCATTTACGTTCATCCTTTTCTTTTGTCAGTACACTGATTCTCCCTTGATTCCCCACCCTTTTTGTAGGTTTGTCAGCTTCGCCGACATACTCTCAAGACGTTTTTCCCAGAACACCACACTCTGCAAGCAATCTTGTCCGAGCGAACAGTTCATTCTGAAGATGAGGTTGACTCTGCTGGTCACTCATACCGAAAACCAAAGCTTTGGAGGCATCAGCATCTCAATGAATTCCTCCATGAGTTGGACGAGCTGCATATTGTCATAAAAGCACAGGAGGGGGACCAGGCGTGCACTTCTGCTACTAAAGCTCTCCACCGTGGGCCTTATGCCCCTTTAGAGGATCCCGATCTCCTTGCACGCCCTCCAAAAGGATTTCCTAGAGATTTACTCGACCAGCAATTCATGAATCAATATGTCTCAAGAGTAGCCATCTTCGGCCTTGAACTCTCCGCACACCAGTTTGATCTAAGGCCCTTACTTGCCCATGCTAGATGGCTCCAGCTCGCAGAAGCCTCTTGATAGCTGTTGTATCCAAGAAGCTTGATAATCCGCTTTTTTTTGTTTGTATGATCCAATGTGTTTTCAACCCCAGGAGCCTCTTGATAGGTGTATCTATTGTATCCAAGACGCTTTATAATTCACCTTTTTTTGTTCGTATGATCCAATGTGTTTTTCAGTCATATCTTGTTTTTGCCTGGTTCGAATGGTTGTTTTAATGAAATGTTTGTATTGAATGAAGCGGTGTGAGCCTTACAATCTTTCAACCGTTGGAGGTTCTTGACATTGGCTAGAGCCAAGCCTAACATTGTATTCGGAGAAATTGGCTTCGTTGATGAGAGTCAAAGCTTGGAATTATGTATCCACATGTGTTGTCATTGTTAAAACTATCAATATAGAATACATCATCGAGGTATTCCTCTCCTCCTGATCTCATGATCCATGGATCATTAACAAACATAGTGCCTATACACAATACGTACAACGTTCCGTTTCCCTCACATATGTCGATGATCAATGCACTGTGTGTTATGGAACTTTTCACAAATTATTTCGCAAAGTGACGTTTACGGTAATTTATTGGTGTTGACTTGACTGTCAGACTTAAAACTGATGTCGGATTTTTTTCCCCCGTGGTCTTTGAAAGAAAACAAACAAATATGTATGTACTACTATGTAGCGGAGAATGTACATACATACCAATGAAACAGCTCTAGTCACCTTTATCAACGCAGAAGTTCTCAGAAGACCGACTCCAACCTCCACTCATTGTTCTTTTTTTCCATCTCTGGTCAGTTTTTATTTAACTGTTTCTCTTATTACATATCAATGCTGACATGCAGGATATCCTTATTCCTATGTCAAGCTATCTGTGGAAGATCTCAGATCGTGAACCGTTGCCGTGATCTCTTTTAGATTCTCTTTGGACATGCGTTCCCAACCTCTCTTGCAAGCAGCTTCACCCTTGTGCTTGTCGGTTTCTTTTATCGCACAAATGCATATGGATCGATCGGTACGCTACCATCCCCCTTCTTCCGAACCGAAATCCCTTCCATTGTCTTAGATATCATCACGCGTTCTTGGGAGCGCTATGCAAAGTCATGGACAACCACGCAGAGTATTTATACTGACCATCACTCTCCTTCTTTCTTGATCAACACATTTCAAGTCGTGCATAGCTCACTGCCACACTTTGCTTCTAAACCTACACGATGAAAGTCTTACGTTTCTCATATATTAAGAATTGCGCTACCAAGGCCAAAAATTGGTTTGGTACGTAGTATCAAGCTTCTTTTTTTTTCGTTTTCTAGGTTGATGTCCCTTTTACTTATTGTTTTTGTTGCACTTCTTCTTTTGATACATATTATTCGCAGCCGTGACAGCTCGCCGATTCCACGCCTCTCGCCAAACCCGGAACCCTTCCTTCTCAAGCTGCCATCCTCCAGTCTCAGTTCCGTCCTCTGATGTTCAGATTTTGCCTCCTACGTTGCCTCGTAGCTCAACTCCCCCCAACTCCACGAGTACTAACGACATCATCGAGCAGGTTACTCCCCACCTTTACGGCACCATCAACTGTTATACTATGTTGTCAATCCCTTACACCTCAACTCCCACAGCTCCCACCACCCCCATGAGCATCGACACCACCAGCCCCATGAGTATTGACACCACCTCACTCCTCACTCCTCAGTTTTGCGATCCCACCACCCATTACACTATAGCCTCAACTTCACACAGATCTATTCCACGCTTTGCTTCTAGGTCACCCATGACACCATTCACTCGCACAAGCATCCCAAGTGATGAGAGTTCCCAAACTTCAATGGTCTCAACACGTGCCAATCCCGCAGGACAAAACATATTTCAGCAAATCGTGTCTATACATCGTCTATCCCCTAGTCCCAGCTTTTCTCGGCAGCCCAGTCTTGTCATTGACGCGTCCCCCCCAGATTGTTTAACCCAGCTTGCCCCGCGAACGCCTCGACCTTATGCCTACATCTCTCCACAAGACTCTTTTGTTCCACTGTCCCCGCCAGCCTATCACACACCTCTCAAAAGGTCTTTCTCTTACTCTGTGGATGATGATTTGAATGGTAAGGTTCTTTTACCACATTCCTTTGGGATTAATTAGACCAACCGTCCTAATCTCTTCTGTGTTGTAGCTCCTCGGACTTACAAGCGCAATAAGTTGAACAACAAACAATCTTTCTCTTTACCCATGAGTCATGAGTGCAACAGTGAAGATTACGAGGACGATTACTTGAATGGTAAGCATCTCTTACCACATTCCTTTGGGAGTAATTAGACCAACCGTTCTAATTTCTTCTGTGTTGTAGCTCCTCAGACTTACAAGCGCAATAAGTTGGACAACAAACGATCTTTCTCCTTACCTATGAGTCACGAGTCCAACAGTGAAGATTCCGACAGCTTGGCTCCTCTACCGGCTCGTCTCCCACTCTTTAGGAAACGTCCCTTCTCTGCTTTGATGAATGATGATCAGCCTGGTAAGGATAACTTGAAATATCAATCGTCCTTGCTCAGAACTCCCAATCCCTAATATTGAATGTCTCGTTTTATTACTACAAGCATACAAGCGCTACAAGATGAGCTCTAGAGTTCGGCTTTATATGGCGGATGCGTTTCCCGCTCCTTCCTCCTCCCGGTATCAGCATGGTTGGTGTCTTGACCAAAACAAAGCACCAGTATTTTGGGCTTCTTGTCCAACAGCCGAGATGAGTAGCGTGCCTCATTAACTTAATGAAGCCTTTTTTCCAAATTATTTCATACATGTTATCTACATACACGTTGCACCATCATGATACACGAATTTTCTCCATTATTTTCCAAATTCTTTACCTTTTCATACTTTGTCAATTTCCAACTTCCTCTCACCTGTAGATACGTTTCTGTCTCATTCACCTCAAAGTTTTCATGATGCACGGATGTTTTTTGTAAGAAGACGGATCAGTCTAAGTCTTGAGAGGCTCGCGACCCACCATGTGGACACAGGTCCAAATCGGGAAGCTCCGAACATGTCTCTCCGGGCCTTTATCTTGAGCTGAACAAACAAAGATAGTTCCACCTAAGAAGATCTTGGATCTCTGGATTGAACACTCTGAGGGTAGCAAACGCCTCCCTAGCGTGTTGAGACTAGCAATCAGAGGTTAAATGGATGCGGGTAAGTAGTGGTGAGCCACTCAGGCCTTACCCGCCTGCGCCTAGCTTAGTTGATCAGGCACAAAGGTACGCCTCGCGCTGCTTAGCTAAAGTTTACCCCCTCAGGGCCGGCGCGTTTTTGGGAAAAAACCAAAAACGGGGGAAATTTGGCGGAGTTTCAAGCTCACCGGACGTCCGGCGCAACCCGAAACCACTGTCCTATCCCGCATTTTGTGTAACTTTTACCAACCTCATCGTTTTTTTTTCTATCAAAACAACATATCGGGATAAAGATTCACTGTGAAATCAGACAAGGTGGGTATGGTAGTAGTGAAGTCGGTTCTGGTAGGTATGGAAATGCTGTGGTTCAAGGTTATAAAACTCACCACCATACCGTGCAGTGTAACTCTCAAAATCCCAGTTGACTCTTTTGTTATCCAAAAAACTAAAACCTGATTCCACAATTTTGGAAACCTCAACAAACCTCAACAAATTGAGAAAATCACATATACTCTTTGTTATATAAGACGAGCTCACACATTGGTTTATTCCTTCTTCTCCTCAACTTTGACTTTGAAGGTGCAATCAATACAATTATATTTTCCCCTTCAGACCTGAGACTTGTGCTCTAAATCTATATACAATCTTTGTGCCATTCAATCAATTAAAGATCAAAACTCTTCTCATTATTATAATTCATATAATTCACATCATTTGATAATTGTTGATCAAGGAACTTGGCATTGATTATTTTGGATAAATCCATCTCCTATCTCTTCTGCTCGTCAATTTGGGTTGTTTAGTCCAGATGAAAGAAGGTTGAATTTTTATCTGTGTATGTTCAATTGCATTTTATCTGTGTACCCAACATTTGTTTAGATGACAAACAGCAAAAAAGTAAGTACCTGGTTTAAATTGGCAATTTGTCAAATAAGGGATCTTTGAGAAATCATGAATAGCACCCAGCATTGAACTAATTGTGGCAAGATGAAGAGACAAAATTGCACAATCTACAGCCCTGCCTGATGGGGATTATATCTTTATTTTTGCCAATTCGTTCAAATTTGGTGGAATTATCTTCAAAGATTTTTGATCAAAGCTGCTTTGAGTATATGAGTTTTGTTTGGACAACAAGGAGTGATGGAGTTTCTGGTTCTGAAATAAAACAGATACCATGTAATTTTGTCATAGATTTTGGTATTAAATGTGGAAGAATTGTGAATGAAACATCCAATGTTTGTCAATTTTTCCATCAACTCATTCAAAGGCCAGCATACCTTTTATTACCAGATTTCACCATATTAAACAAAATAAATTGATAAATAATTAGTTTCAAGACAAACTAATCATCTTGATGAAAAAAAGTGTATTATCCTGGAAGACAAAGCCCCTCCTTCCAATTTTCAACTGAGCCAACATCTACAATCACACAATGGAAGATTGAAATTTGATCATGGGTACAAATTGTGTTATCTGCAGAGGAGGAAACCCAATTGCAGGATTCTAGAGTACCTTGCATACATGTGACATTCTGCATGAGTGGAGGGAGATGAGCAAATGAGGTTCAATAGAATTGCAAACTCAAATTTGGATATGGCTTTAGATACATCAGACACCACATATACTTTCAGGGGGAACAATTCTTCAATGATACATTGACTGTCAACTGTGATTACATATGATGTTTCTGTAAAATTCATTGATCTAGGATGCATGTACAACATGAAGTTTTGAGGGTCATACCGTATTTAATTTCAAATCTCATCAAATTTCATCAGGCACCTACAGCTGCTTGTGGTCTCCAATAAAGACAAGATTCATGATACCCCACTCCAAACCCTGGTCTGGCAGAGCCAGGCCAAAAGCAGTGAGACCAGGGCACAGATGTGATTACCAAGCCAGAGGCTTGGGGTCTCTAAACACCTGATCCGGCTTGATCCGGCGTAGCCGGATCAGCTGTGGAATCATCAGATCACAAGCTTGATTTCCATACAGCGGGTTAGGAAATTGGACAGGACCAAGTATCAAATGCTATCCCCCCCCCTGGAATTTCAGTGGCTCTTATCTATGCCATGAGCTAACCATCTACCACCCAGCATAAGCAAAGACTCCAGAAGAGGCCAACCCTCTGTGCCACTTGTGTTCAGTGTGGTGCCTACATCGACACATCATTTCAGGCTTGTCCTTGGAAACATTTGTCATCACATTTCACTCAATATCTGAAACCTGCATGAAACAGTACTAAATTTATACTGTAGTTTCAATTGTCAATGTGCTGAAATAATCAAATTGTGTGCAATTTATTGGCACATAGCTAGAAATATTTGAGCATACTTCTCCATCAAAAGTTTCTTGTTGCATAATTGTGGTTAGAATCAGTCAGAACTTTTCCAGAGTTGGCAAACATAATCTATTATTCCAATACATTGACGGAGAACAAGCTAAGAACGAGCGTGTTGATAAGTTACTGGTGTGGTTAAGGTCCCTTTTGAGGCCTCTGATCATCATGTGAAAGGAACTGAGGGAGACGGAATTGTGACAAAACAGGATACATGATACATGAAATTTGACTAGACGTGCGCATACAGGGCAGCCCGAGGGGAACCTGCAAACGTAATGTGAACGTATTGCAAACGAAACCCGTGATTGAAGGAAGTTGCGGACTCGGACACCGCAACTTCGCTCAATCGAGTTTCATACTTATCAATTCCCGCGGTGTCATCAGTCTGGAATCTGGATATCGCGGTAAACCGTAATACCAATTCGCAATACACATGAACAGCATGTGATAGTAACTGACATGGTACCCGGGTCGGATAACAGAAACTCCTCGATCGTTCTTCAAAGTCTTCATATTCCTCACATTGCTGATAAAGATCATGTCAATTATATCATTTCCATCAAAATAACAGTTTTGTCGTGGAATTGTTCACTCATAACTGTTCCTTATCACTTTATTCGAGGCTGTCGAATCTATTCCGATAAAGATCTGGTTATCTTTGAAAGAAAATCAGAGATGAATATCAAATCATAATCAAATTGGAAATCATAGTCATACATTGTAACAAGATCTAATAATCGGAAGAAAACCCAATGCAGTAAACAGAGTCCAGACTCCAGACATAATGTAAAGATCAAAATGCAACAAATCAAAGCCAATCAATAGCTATTATTGACTTACAAAGTCAATCTAAATCACCCCAAATTATACAAATAAGAACGAAAAAAACATGCTACATAAAATGTGATTCAACAAACAAAATAAACAAAATACAAAATTCATCACAAGCAATACAATCTAAGAAGTCTAAATTATCCATCGTAACATTTCCTTCAAGCCTTTGTTTTCATACCACCTCATGTCCCTTTGAATCCTTTCCAAAAAACCGTCTCACCGGGCATCTCCTTGACTGCGCTGCCTCCAATTAAGCCCGTTTCATTCCTGCTATCCAAAGCCTTGACCACCTAAGCCGTCCTCAGCAAACCCCAAAGTCCTTCTGAACCGTTCCCGATAAAGCATTGCCAAAAGTGTCTTCCTTGAGCGAGAGAAGTCACCTTGCTCTTGAGCCACTCCCTCAGCCATTCCAAAGTATCCACCAGTCAGCCAATCCTCAGCGAAAGCCCATTTGCCAATTGATCCAAAAACCGTTCACGATAATCTCCATCCCATGTGCTCAGAACCGTCAAGCCACCGTTTTTACCAACTAGAATCATACAATTGATGATTGATGATGATATAAGCGAGTAAAATTGGTATCGGTGACGTGATTTGAATCCGGTGAGAGACATTGAGAGCCGTCAATCAAGGTTTCTTGGGGACTGGCTTTGAAACTTTCTTGGGAGCTGGTTTTGGAGCTTTTGTTGGAACTGGTTTCGGCGCTGGCTTCGGGGCCACCTTCGGAGCCGGCTTCGTGACTGGCTTCGCAACCACCTTGGGAGCTGGCTTTGGCGCCACCTTTGGAGCCGGCTTCGTCACTGGTTTCGAGGCCACCTTGGGAGCTGGCTTTGGCGCCACCTTTGGAGCCGGCTTCGTCACTGGTTTTGGGGCCACCTTGGGAGCTGGCTTTGGCGCGGGCTTTGGGACCATCTTTGGAGTCGGCTTCACGATTGGCTTTGGGACCACCTTTGGAGCTGGCGTCGGAGCTGGCTTTGGTGCCGTCGAGGGAGCTGGCTTCGGGACCGTCGCTGGCTTTTGAACTGCCTTCGGAGCCGACTTCAGAGCTGGCTTTGAAACCGCCTTGGGAACTGGCTTCAAAGCTGGCTTTTGAACAGGCTTTGAAGCCACCGATGGAACCGCCTTCGGAGCCGACTTTGGAACGGGTTTCATAGCCGGCTTTGTAACTGGCTTTGGAGCCGCTGAAGGAACTGCCTTTGAAGCCGCCGATGGAACTGGCTTGAGAGCCGCCGATGGAACCACCTTTGGAGTCGACTTTGGAACGGGTTTCATAGCTGGCTTGGAGACTGGCTTTGGAGCCGCTGAAGGAACCGCCTTTGAAGCCGCCGATGGAACTGGCTTGAGAGCTACCGATGGAACCGCCTTCGGAGTCGACTTTGGAACGGGTTTCATAGCTGGCTTTGAGACTGCCTTGGAAGCCGCTGATGAAACTGCCTTTGGAGCCGCCGATGAAACCGTCTTTGGAGCCAACTTCGGAATGGATTTCAGCGCTGACTTTGAAGCCGTCGACGGAGCGTTCTTGAGAGCCGGATTTGGACCTGAGGTAGCCACATGGCCGGTAGGAAGAGAACCGGTAGTGACCTTTGGTACCGAAGGGCTAGTGACTCCCTTTGGTGCAACAGGAACAGCCGCCTTGGGAATGACTGTTGTCGTAGGCGGAGTAGGCTCTTTGAGAGTAGAAGCGCTCGGTGTAATAGCTTTCGCAGTCGGTGCTTTGGATCCAAGAGAGGGAGCTGTCGCAATCGGTGCTTTGAGAGCGGGAGCTTTCGCAATCGGTGCCTCGAGAGTAGCAGCTGCCGCAGTTGGTGCTTCGAGAGTAGAAGCCTTCGCAGTCGGTGCTTTGGCAGCAGGTACTTTTGGAGCAAGTGCCTCCGGAGCAGGCGATTTCAAAGCAGGCGAGTTGGGAGCAGGCGAGTTTGAAACCGGTACTGATGAAGCAGGTGCTTCCGGAGCGGGCACTTCCAAAGCTGACGACGTTGGAGCAGAGGCTTTCGAAGCTGGCGACGTTGGAGCAGAGGCCTTCAAAGCTGGCGACGTTGGAGCACGCTCATTCGAAGCAGATACTTCCGGAGCAAGCGCTTTTGGAACAGGCGCTTCCAAAGCTGGCGAAGTCGGAGCCGACGATTTTGATGCAGGTACCGTTGAAGCAGGTACTCCTGGAGCAGGCGCTTTCAGAGCAGGCGCTTGCGGAACAGACCCTTTCAAATCAGGATCATTTGAAGCCGGTACTTTTGAAGCAAGCGCTTGCGAAGCAGGTGGGTTTGCAACAGGCGCAGTCAAAGCAGTCGATTTCGAAGCTGACGCCGTTGAAGCTGGCGCATTCGAGGCCGAGGAGTCCGAAGCAGAGGATTTCGAAGCTGGCGCTTTTGAAGCCGGCGCTTTTGAAGCTGGCGCATTCGAAGCTGGCGATGTTCGGGCAGCCTCTTTCGAAGCGGGCGAATCCGGAGCGGGCGCGTTCGAAGCCGTCGATTCCGAAGCAGAGGATTTCGAAGCTGGCGCATTGGAAGCCGTCGATTTCGAAGCTGGCGATGTTCCAGCAGCCTCATCCGAAGCAGGCGAATCCGGAGCGGGCGCATTCGAAGCCGACGATTTCGAAGCAGAGGATTTCGAAGCTGGAGCTTTCGAAGCTGGAGCTTTCGAAGCCGTCGATTTCGAAGCAGGCGATGTTGGAGCAGCCTTATCCGAAGCAGACGAATCCTGAGCAGGCGCGTTCGAAGCGGTTACCTTCGCAGCCGTTGATGGTCTTGTAGATGGTTTTTGAGTCGGGATGAAAGAAGGTGGTGAAGGTTTCGAAGAGTGTTTTGATGAATAACTATTATGACCAGAAAAAAAAAGGAAATGTCAACAACCAGATTATTTTTGAGATTAGAATTGATAAAGAAAATAAAAGAAAATGTTAAGGAAATCAAACTGACTGTGAACCTCTAAGAGTAGTAGTATGAGTGATGATCTTCTCGTAAACAGGGCTTTTTTGTTTCTAAAGTGATCAAAATAATTCAATTTTGATCAGTTCCATAACTCTTGGCATTACTTTAACACTTGCGCATAATCATTCAATTGAATTCCAAGGTTCATCGGTTTGAGGCAAAAAAAACCAATGCTTGATACTTACTTTGATAACCAACGGTTTAGATTTTTGATATCTAAAAAAAATTCAACAATTCCAATTATCAGATTCTCAGTTGATTCGAAAAAAAAACACACGTAAAGAAAACCACATCACTTTGACTCACATCCTAGGTATCGAAAACCATCCAGCCTGTTTATGATGATAAGGAGAAGAACTCTTTGAGATCTTAATCGAAGATAAATGTCCACTACTTTGTTTAGATTGCTTGTGATGACGAGAAATTGAATGAGGTAAAGAATTTATAATAGGAAAAAGACTGATAAGAGAGATCAAGATAACAACCAGTGTTATTTTCATAGAGTGAGTTTTGAAGAACATTTTTCGAGTTTATAAAAAAAGTTTAAATGCTGAGGAAGATTGATTGTAAGGATGAATCTCTAAGTACGATGTGATTCTACTTTAAAGAAGAAGTAAGGAAGAACAAACTCTGAGGAGAAGATATCTTTATATAGAGTTCGACTTCCTACATCTTTATTGCCATTTGAGCCATTTCTTGGTCGATTGATAGAAGGCAAGCTCATCTCGATAGGCTAGGAAGTCGCAACCATAGCCATCTCTGCTGCAGACTGACATTCCAATTCGCCTTCTTTTCCTACTCTTTCCAACTGGCTCCGGTGAGAGAGCTTTTGCTGGGATCACTGGGCCAGCTCGGAAGCTCGGAGCTACCTGAAGAACGTCAACTTTCAAACGTTCTGGTTGGCTCCGAGTAGGCGAGTCTTCTAGGGAAGAGAGGAACGTACCAGAATCACACACAGGTCCATCAATGGGCTTGTTTTAGACTCGCATCCCCTAGGACTGTGTCAAATCGGTCAACGGCCAGCCATCCAACTCTACACCAACAACTTGACAAGACAATTCTGGAGTCTGGCCCCAAAATACCAACAATCCTTCGAAACCATTTCAAGTAAAAAAACAGCTCGCACGATCAATTGGACTGACAATGAGTAAGAAATCAGTAGTCTCGCTACTCATTCCCGACATCTGAAACCTCCAAGTAGTGTCAGCTACAAGCTAACACGTATGATCAAACGTTGTGCGCATCCTCCTATGCTTTTTTCGATCAGCGTATCATATGTCTAGATTATGACAACGAAAAAATTAGCTTCGATACATCCAAACAAAACATTTTGGTGATTTTTTTCTTCTTGTTATTTACAATCTTTCTTAATTTCTAAATATAACTTGATTACCACTTGAGTTTGTTTTTTTGTTTCTAAGGTCAACATGCTGTCTGATTTTGATAAGATAATAAAGCTTCATGGCCATAGAATAGATACAAAGATGACATATGGGGCGTAAAAAATGCCTTCAACACGATTTTTAACAAAGCTTGCATATATACAACTCACTTTTAACAGTCAAGGCGGAATCAATTGGTCATGACAAATCTGTAGCGGGCTGTTTCAACAAGCAAATCGCAAACAAAAAGGAAAACAAGAGAAAATCAAAAAAGCAGGATTATAAATTAATGAGTCAAACTAAAGACACGAGTTAAAGATACTAAGAAAGACGTACCTTTTCCTTGATCCATATCTTTGACTTTTTGTGAAACTTCTTTCATCGGATGAGAAGAAGTCCAAGATCTGACATTGTGTTTGACGGCCACATCAAGCATCTCCTTGATCAACTCTGGTGGTCCAATGATACTTCCACCAAAACTGATCCCTTTTCCAATCAAAGCTTGCCCAAAGAACGCGGGAATCCTGATGATTAAAAAGCAAAAGGCACAAATCAATTGACTTTATATACAAGATCACTGTGATATGAAAAATCAAGGCTTACTTTTCTTCTGGTAAACCAACAATGGTTAATCTTCCTTTAGGTCTTAATAATTTAAAGTAAAGATTTTCAATCGGCAAATCTTTTTGAAAACTTGTACAAACAATCAAATCAAACTTATTTTCCCATTTCTTAGCAGTCTCTTCTTGATTTTTGGCTATGATAAAGTTTTCTTTTTTGACTCCCAACTTTTCGGCATCTGCCAATTTAGAATCAGAATGACTTATTGCAAACGTTTCGGCCCCAAGAGCTTTTGCCCACTGTGGAATTCAAACGAATCCAATTTGAGATGAATCGTATCAGTAAAGATATTTACAGTGCGATTTATTCGAGAGATCAACTGACTTGTAATCCCAAATGACCTAAACCACCGATACCAACGATAGCGACCTTTTTACCGGGTCCTGCGCCGCCCATCTTGACTGGATTATAGGTAGTAACTCCTGTGTAGCGATATGCAGCATGTGTTAGACAAGGTGGGTCGAATACGAACGGACAGCAAAAGGTGATTTGCTTACCAGCACACATCATAGGGGCAGCAGTCTCGGAAGAAAGTTCCTTGGGGATCTCAATGGCAAATTTCCCTGAGGATGTTGAATACGTCGCTGGGATGAGAAGACTAGTAGATGGATCAAGGGGAGATAAGTCAAGAAGACGAACCTTTTACACGAATATAATCGGCATAACCTCCCTGCTCAAGGTAAATATCAGAGACAAATGGTGATCAATCCAATTGGAACCTCGTCTCATGATTCAGAATCACATGCGTGTTGATGAATTTAGTGGAATCCGAAAACTGACCTGGGCAAGAGAGCCATCTTCCCATTCTCCTTGGTAAGTTCCGATCATTCCTTTTTCACAAAACGGTTCTTGATCGGATTTACACCATTCGCAGGAACCACTGTAACAGGGTCGTCTCACTTAAATCGCTAGGCTAAACAAAGAAAAGTAAAAACAATCGCACTTACCATGATCCAGATTGGGCGCCTACTCCAACACGAGATCCAACCTTATGACCACTGTCCTTCCCAGCACGAACGACTTCTCCGACAATCTCATGACCGCAGATAGCTGGATATTTAGTGGGGCTAGGCCAACCATTACTAAAAACACAACTCGAATCACAATCAAACTCGAAACAAAACCATGCAGATCAAAGTGCTCACGTAAGGGTATGGATGCAACTACCACAAATTGAACAATGACTGATTTTGATATCAACCAAGCCTTCGTGCCATTTTTGAGGGGTGTACTTGTAGACTTCTAAATCAAGCTTCTTCCCTGCGCTTTCATCCATAGCAGCACTGTGGTAAATATGACATCAATATAAAGCATGAGTCAAGATGTCACATTCAAGAGATATATTGATATGAATTGAAAGAGACAGGAGTAGAGGAGACTGACTAGCCGGTGAATTGTTCTGGACTGGATGACATTTAGTGATATGGTTTGAAAGAAAATGGATGACTGAGGAGTTAAGAAGAGTTCAACAGGATTTTGGATGAGGATGAAGAAGATGATGAGTTTCTGATTTAAATTAATGAATCAGGTAAAGAGAGAAAGAAAGAAAAGGGTTGATTGAGGATTTAAGTATATGCAATATGATGGGTTGATGAAGAGTTTACCAAGATGATCACCATTGAATTTGGTCTTCAAATGAGAACCGATTCAAGTTTGTCATAATCAAGTTGTAATGATTAGAAAGCCAAATGAAATGAGTGTCGAAATGATCATAGTATTATTAAGACGTCATGATCATATTGATCTGATGATTGAAGCTGTCTTTTATCAATCCACTAGGTCTTCGGCGCCCAGCCGCCACATAGCTCTGGGATGTGCCATAGTCTCACTTACACACCTGAGTGATATACACATGCTCAACAATTGGTTCTTCAGATTGATGTATCAAATGCTATCCCCCCCCTGGAATTTCAGTGGCTCTTATCTATGCCATGAGCTAACCATCTACCACCCAGCATAAGCAAAGACTCCAGAAGAGGCCAACCCTCTGTGCCACTTGTGTTCAGTGTGGTGCCTACATCGACACATCATTTCAGGCTTGTCCTTGGAAACATTTGTCATCACATTTCACTCAATATCTGAAACCTGCATGAAACAGTACTAAATTTATACTGTAGTTTCAATTGTCAATGTGCTGAAATAATCAAATTGTGTGCAATTTATTGGCACATAGCTAGAAATATTTGAGCATACTTCTCCATCAAAAGTTTCTTGTTGCATAATTGTGGTTAGAATCAGTCAGAACTTTTCCAGAGTTGGCAAACATAATCTATTATTCCAATACATTGACGTGTTGCAAGAATTGGATTGATTGTGAGTTAGTATCACATAGATTGAGTGCTTTGAGAACACTTCTCCAGTTTTAGTGGCATGATGCATAAGCTTGTTTGGAATCTGCCACAGCTCTTCCAGGATTATTGCCTTAGCTGTGTGTTGGATAATCAAGCTTAGCCTCTAATATCATGCCCCCAGTCCGGCTCCGCCGGACTGGGGGCTGGGGCTCTTATTGCAAAGGAGGAGGAAGTGATATTTTTTTCAATTATAACTTATTGATGACTGATCACAGTTTTATTCAGATCAAGCCCTAGGGGACTTGGTCCTGTCCAATTTCCTAACCCGCTGTATGGAAATCAAGCTTGTGATCTGATGATTCCACAGCTGATCCGGCTACGCCGGATCAAGCCGGATCAGGTGTTTAGAGACCCCAAGCCTCTGGCTTGGTAATCACATCTGTGCCCTGGTCTCACTACTTTTGGCCTGGCTCTGCCAGACCAGGGTTTGGAGTGGGGTATCATGAATCTTGTCTTTATTGGAGACCACAAGCAGCTGTAGGTGCCTGATGAAATTTGATGAGATTTGAAATTAAATACTGTATGAACCTCAAAACTTCATGTTGTACATGCATCCTAGATCAATGAATTTTACAGAAACATCATATGTAATCACAGTTGACAGTCAATGTATCATTGAAGAATTGTTCCCCCTGAAAGTATATGTGGTGTCTGATGTATCTAAAGCCATATCCAAATTTGAGTTTGCAATTCTATTGAACCTCATTTGCTCATCTCCCTCCACTCATGCAGAATGTCACACGTATGCAAGGTACTCTAGAATCCTGCAATTGGGTTTCCTCCTCTGCAGATAACACAATTTGTACCCATGATCAAATTTCAATCTTCCATTGTGTGATTGTAGATGTTGGCTCAGTTGAAAATTGGAAGGAGGGGCTTTGTCTTCCAGGATAATACACTTTTTTTCATCAAGATGATTAGTTTGTCTTGAAACTAATTATTTATCAATTTATTTTGTTTAATCTGGTGAAATCTGGTAATAAAAGGTATGCTGGCCTTTGAATGAGTTGATGGAAAAATTGACAAACATTGGATGTTTCATTCACAATTCTTCCACATTTAATACCAAAATCTATGACAAAATTACATGGTATCTGTTTTATTTCAGAACCAGAAACTCCATCACTCCTTGTTGTCCAAACAAAACTCATATACTCAAAGCAGCTTTGATCAAAAATCTTTGAAGATAATTCCACCAAATTTGAACGAATTGGCAAAAATAAAGATATAATCCCCATCAGGCAGGGCTGTAGATTGTGCAATTTTATCTCTTCATCTTGCCACAATTAGTTCAATGCTGGGTGCTATTCATGATTTCTCAAAGATCCCTTATTTGACAAATTGCCAATTTAAACCAGGTACTTACTTTTTTGCTGTTTGTCATCTAAACAAATGTTGGGTACACAGATAAAATGCAATTGAACATACACAGATAAAAATTCAACCTTCTTTCATCTGGACTAAACAACCCAAATTGACGAGCAGAAGAGATAGGAGATGGATTTATCCAAAATAATCAATGCCAAGTTCCTTGATCAACAATTATCAAATGATGTGAATTATATGAATTATAATAATGAGAAGAGTTTTGATCTTTAATTGATTGAATGGCACAAAGATTGTATATAGATTTAGAGCACAAGTCTCAGGTCTGAAGGGGAAAATATAATTGTATTGATTGCACCTTCAAAGTCAAAGTTGAGGAGAAGAAGGAATAAACCAATGTGTGAGCTCGTCTTATATAACAAAGAGTATATGTGATTTTCTCAATTTGTTGAGGTTTGTTGAGGTTTCCAAAATTGTGGAATCAGGTTTTAGTTTTTTGGATAACAAAAGAGTCAACTGGGATTTTGAGAGTTACACTGCACGGTATGGTGGTGAGTTTTATAACCTTGAACCACAGCATTTCCATACCTACCAGAACCGACTTCACTACTACCATACCCACCTTGTCTGATTTCACAGTGGATCTTTATCCCGATATGTTGTTTTGATAGAAAAAAAAACGATGAGGTTGGTAAAAGTTACACAAAATGCGGGATAGGACAGTGGTTTCGGGTTTTGCGAGGGCGGAAGCATGAGTTCTTAAAATTACAATGCCTAGCGAGGACCGCGAATTCCAGTGTGCATTAACTTGGGTCAAAGCCTGGACACAAAGTCAACAGCATGGGCTGAGATTGAGCAACGGCATCAGGGAGTGATGAAACGCCTAGCCATGAGTCAAGGAGTTGCTCAACGGTACAAATTTGTCACAAGGAGAACGTGGCGAGTGAGCGTGGCGATTTTTTTAGGCCAAACCGACTACGGTAGCGGCAAGTTCACCTGATCTCCTAGTCTAGTTATTAGATATGCACCACCTAGATCATCGACAAGCTTTTGTGATGCCTCGCATTTTCACATCAGCAATTTCGAGCGACAAATCATGATGTACTTCGTGCCATATTTGTTGGTCAGGAACCCAATTTCCCAGTGTTTGGCATCTGGGACAAGGGCATCCACAAGAAAGCTCCAAATTATGGGGACCCATTTGACAAACAAGCAGCTCCAGAGTCCACACCAAAAACCTGGTTCACCTGATCTGCCCATGTATGGCCTGGACATGATGAGCCTTCAACTTATACTTTCAATCAACATAACACCCTTTTGATGCAATTAGTGATGAATTATGTTTACCATCCATTCTACAAGAGCCACAATATGTTTTGCTCCAAAACCTATGATACAATACTTGTGATGTTATACATAGCAATTCTCATGGCACTTCAGATAGATTTTGCAATGCCCTGCAGAATCTTGATTTTTTGGTTGGAATTTGATTTCTCTGGGGTGCAATGTTGGTGTCCAGACAAAATCCAGCTAGGACTCAAGATCAAACTCACTTCACATTCTAATTATAAGTTGAGGGTTTTGCTGCTTCTGTGCCTTTATCAAACCACATGTTGATATGGCCAGTTATGTATTTACCAGCTTACCATAAAAAGTACCATATTTTCTGAAGGACCTTGAGAACAATATCACAACAACAAGAACAAATGAAACAATCACATCTGTTGCAGTCCCAATAACAAACAAGCCATCATGCTGTTCAAGAAGATGAAACACTTGCAAAAACCCATATCATTAGTTAAACACAGGATTTTGTAGCCCATTACTTGAGTTTATTCTCTTTGTTAGACCTTGAGGGTGGACTTGGTCAAGTTGGGGACACAATCACCGTGTTGCTATCCTTGTAGCACATTGACATGCACACATGGAGAGTTTTGAAAAAAAACAGAAAGCTGTTTGGTAGGCTTTAGACTGAGATTGGTGCCGAGCACCCTTTGTGAATGATAATTTGACAAAAGAATTTGTGGGATCCTTTGTCAGCAGTTGGGGTCAACTGAGTGCCAACGTCCCAGTTGACAAAGGGAAGACATGCCTATTGTGGAGACCTCTTTAATGGGTCTTTCAAGTATGTATCAAAAGTCTTTGGTGTGTGCACGTCAACGTGCTACACGGATACGGACACGGTGAATCACCCAAAATGTACCTGCTCCACAAAGTGAAAATCCCAAACAAGAAATCTCATCTCCACCCAGAATTACAAGACATGATGCCAAATTTTGGCTTTTGTTCCACTCTACAGCCCAAATTTTCCAGGCTTCTCAGTAGCACCATCTTGACACTAGTAAAGGGGTTTTGGGCAAATACACATGCAAAATGGACTATTCCACACTCCAAGGTCTAAACGGTACATTTCTCAGGTCTGACACAGAAAAGAGTACATCATCAGATGAATGTGAGAATCACAATGGCTCAACAGCCCAGGCGTAGCCCTCCACTGCCAGGAGGTTCTAACCTGGACCTCTTCCTTGTAAAGTTTCCTAAGTCCAATCATTGGATTTAGAGAGATTGAGCTACATTTGACAAACACTAGCTTTGCTGGCTTTGTCAAAAACAAGAGGGGTGGGGGTTTCCGTTGATCTAGGCTGTTCCTGGGAACCGACTGGGTTAATAAACACGTTGGACGTGTTGTGAATTGCAGAAATGTTCTTTGGAACATTCTGCTTCCCTTGGCCTGTACCTTCCACCTTGTCAACCTCCATATTGACAGTTATCATGTAAAAAGGCAATTCAAGTATGCAAAAAAAGCTAGGAGAATGACATTTTGAAATTTGGATGAGTACTTGCATAGTCACAGACTGGGTCACGTGACTAATTGCTAATTAGTGGTAAAAGACAGAATCTCCCTCAAAAAATGGAATGGTCAAAGTCTCTGAGTTTTATAAAGTGACAGCCAAGTTTTGTTTTCAGAGCAGTAAATTTTTTTATACATACATCAGTTTAGTCTACAATCATGATCCTGAAGACCTCCTATCTTGAATTTGTGTCTTCCAATTTGGTCATCAAGTTGAATTGACCCATCCCCCAACCTCTGAATCTCAAAGGATTTTGAAAAACTGTCAAATCCTTGTTATGTTGACTTGACTCCCCTTTTCATTTCTAAACGCCCATCCATATACATGATATCATCCATCTTTAAGGATTTGATAACCAAAAGATGCAATTCAGTTAGGCGGTCCACTAAACTTGATATCAAGTTCCTGATGATCAAGAGATATTAGTTCATTTAAACCAAACCATGAACATTCAAAAGAAACTTACCATCAACTTTTCAGGCTTCACTTGAGTTCTTCTACCAATTTTACAGTGACTGCTCAGCAGCCTCCATATGATTCATCTATGATGAAAAGAACATGTTCAAATTGAAATTCTATTGCACACACAGCAGCCGGTGCACAACCGTCAGGGTATTGCTAGTGCTGAGAAGCACATAATGTTGGACTGGATATCGTACTTTCAAGCTGTTAAGACTGTGAGTGTTGAGATGCAAGGGAGATAGACTCTAAAGGTGGTCTGGTAATGTAGATAGATTGATAAGATACAAGCCTCTGCGTGGCAACAAGTATAATGTAGAAGTCTAAGCACATAAGTGACTAAGTGCTAAGTAGGTCACAACACAAGCAAAGAGGATTTATCTTTTCCAATCCACACCCAATACATACCAACATGTGTCACAATATTATTTTTCACTTGAGATGGAACAAATAAGATGCAAGTGTGATGAAGCCCTTTGCCCAGATTTACAAAACAGACAAATTATCTAAATCCATCAACACACCTTTATTATCATTTTCCCTATCAACACTATTTCTCAAATTCTGGCCTCATTTGGTGTTTGTTTTATTTCTTTTTTCAAAATACGTTCCTGTTCTACTCCTATACAGTCAGGCCTATGCAAACACATAATTTGGGTGGAAAGGCCAAGCTATGAAATTTTGCGGGTTATGCACAGAGGGGTAAAAATTACAATGCATAACATTTGTAAAATAGCCTAAATGCATAAAAATATGCACTTTGACAGGTTTGATGTGAGATAGTGAGAAGAGTGTGGATTTTCCAATTTCATTGGTTGTGCAGAGTTGTATATAAGGATGTAGTTATTGATATTATTGTATTGCAAAACAACTTCATAGTGTTAGAAAAGAAGAGAAGGGCTCTTCACTGGCAGGCATGCTGGATGTTTTGTTCTGTTTTTGAGATGTTTGCTTCTGTTTGCTCCCAGTTGAACTTCACATTTTAGGTTTCAAGAACCCAATCTTTTGATTTAAAATTATGCATTATTGTTTTTGGCATAATTGTGCAATAACATAAAATTTGGCCTGCACCACATTGGGTGGAACCCTGGCCTATGCATTTTCACGGGTGATACACTTGCATGAGTATACATTTGCGCAGGTCAGACTGTAAAGATCTTTATACAACATTATCATATTCTTTTCTCCTAAATTATGAATATTGAAAATGGTATTACTTTGATCAATATCTTTCAATCCGATTGAATATTGATTGACTCATCTTCATCAGTTGCAGAAATTTGAAAGGACTAGAGAACACGCGGGCGTGCCCGCACCTGGGGAATTGTAAACTGAGATATAAATCACTGTTCACAACAAAGCTTTGAGCGGCCTTTTCCCTTGTGTCCCTTTTGTTGCAATCCGGTGAATCCTGAATCATATGCTCCAACTCAATGTTACAGCTCAAGTCTAACCATGACATGAGACCTCTTCTCACGCATTGTCATAGCTCGGTGTGTTACGTCTTTAGTCCACAATTTGTTTGAAATTTAAAACCGTTTAAAAAGTCACTTCCAACAGAATAATGGTTACATTAATGCCTAGTACAAGCACTTGATACCTTCAATGCATGTATGTCTCCACAGAACAACAAAACATATTTTACCGCTGAATGACATTCAAAAGATGGACTTTTAGTTTGGACTAATGATGAGTTTTATATCCTCTGGTGAATCAATTTTAATTGCAAACTTTTACTTGGTCTGTATCTGTTGATTCACAATAGTACCATTTCAAAAGCAGGGACCAGTATTGTCCTTTTGTTCGAACAAAGGCAAATGACAAACACTGACCTTGGACAAAGTTGCCTACCAACTTAGCTAAAACAAAGTCATATATCACATATTGGCAAAGCAGTTGCATTGCCCACTTTATCACCCAATTCTTGAGGAAGTAACTTTTATGTTGCATTTTCTGATGGTGTCTAAGAAATTTAGAGCTCGGTTGTATAGGGTTTTTGGAAGTGTTAGAGTTTTGAATACTGAGTTTCTGTTTCAATTTTTGTATTTTGTGGTATGAGAATTCTTAATCTGGCGCAACAGAAGAGTAGGTATAGGTCATACCTACACACAAACAAGCTCCACTATTTAAGTAGATCACCTATCCAGTTTTCCGTGTAAAGTAAACGCAATCCTGTCTCGATTATTTCCCCATTTGTCTTCCCATGCTTCCCTTTCAAGTCGAAGAAAGGTTATATCAACATAATACCCGAAAAGACCCCCCACATTGACTCTGGTTCATGCATGAATGACTCAAATTGCCCTATTCACTGATTAAAGTCAAATATAGTTTTTTCATGAATACCCTAACTCTGAGCAACTGCGCTTTATAGCATATTAAGTCGCGTAATTTCCTTTTAGGCAATGATTGTATTACCTCTGACCATTTGCCAATTCACCATTTTGGCCAAGTACCCTCGCTTCCAGAGGATATGACAATGAATTCCTCCTCAAAAGCTCTTTCCGGTGGCCGACATGAATGCGACTCTGCCTTGTGCAATCAAAACACACAATGCACGACAGCTTCCAAGTCTTGTAAAGGGATAAATCTCCTTAAGTATCTTCCTGTCTGAGGAAAAGATTGATAATGAGAGTAGGGGCAAGGACATGGAAGTATGCGAGAAATAGACTTTGTATGAATAAACTGATTCAATCCTGTGGCTACAAGAGTTACTTGATTCCTTTCACTTGTGTGACCTTAAATTTTGGCACACCTTCAATCGGTACTCCAAAGATGTATGTGTACTTCCTTTCGGGGTTCAATATCCATATCGTTTCCTTCTCTAATTTATTGGCCTTTCTCCGCCCTCTGATGCTGAAGACCAAAGCATAAGTCAGAGATATTCAAATTTGTGTGATGGTACATAACTTACGTTCTAAGACCCTCTCTAACAGTTTTGCAACAAAGGTCTCCCCCACCAGCTTCGGTATTGGTGCTAAGGAAACCCAGTCAATCTTCTTGTAACAGGGCATGTGAGCAAAAATTGTTTGGTGAGTGTAACTGTTAAAATCTGTCAAGTAAGACAATTTGTTACATCAATAAGGACCACCATGGACCCAACTAAATTGCAGAAAGTTTTACTCGAAGGTTATTGCTTACTTATCGTTTAATTCAGATGGATATTGATTTTCAACACAGTTGAAGTATGAAAGAGTAAGAAATAAGTGTGTTGTTGCAACATTTATATGCTGTCCACCATCGTATATCGTATTCAATGAGATGCCTCTTTGTTAGTTGATGCACGACCAGTTACGACTTTACCATTCTCAAGCCGGGTATATATCTGTTATTGTTCATCGGGATTCAATATTACACATGCAGCCATGTACAACAATTGCTTTGGACCTTGGTGCTTTCGCCACAATCATTGAAATGTCTTTGAGGCAAACAAGTTCATTGTCTTCATAATCAATCCACGCGCACCATCACATGCCACATGGAACCATTTGCCGCTGTCCAATTTGAACACCACCCTCGATTCACAACGATCAACGAGCCTCACCACCAATGAAGTTTCATGTTGGCGGCAAAGATTGGCTACCAACTTTTACTCACCCATTTACTTTACCGGACTCAAAGAGGAGTGAGCCAGGCGAATGCTAATCACTTCATAAACATCCATTGGACCAGAATCCAGATGCATGCAAGGTCTTGACTTTTGATGAATATGAGTTAGAGGTAGCCATGTTGAACGCAAGATATTAAATCAAGAAAGATATCAATTGAATCAAGAAAGAAAGTGGTAACACAGGAATTCAAGATAAGCAAGTAGTTAACTGTAGAATCTAAAATATAAAAACGTGGAATCGACTCGCATGAAGTACCGTGTCTTGGATCTGGTTCACTTTGCTCCAGGTCGCTTTTCATGCTTTTGAAATGTTTCATTTCAATTGTGATAGTGTTGTGTTGTCTTTGTTAGTGCTTCCCGGTGCTTTTATCACTCTGTGGAGAGTAAGCACTAATGTGTGCAATCACACTCTTTTTGTTAGTCGATAACAGTCAGAATACAATAACAGACAATAACATTATATTTTCTTTGTTAGTGCACGACTGTACTTTTCTGCCCAGTGCTTTTCCCACCCGTCGATTAGAAGCTCTACCTTTTCATTATCACTTGTCTGTTTTTGTTCGCGTTTGTTGTGTTTAATTGTACAATCATATTCCTTTTAATCTTTTGACCTTCAACCCTTTTGTTCCTTTTCCTTGTTATCTTCAATTACAAGCTTTTCCAATGCTTGTTCCAAATTTTGTGTATCTCGCTTGGTATATGTTCATTTTCACACTATAAAAAGGCCCTGATGAGTTCTCCCAATCGCTTCACCTCTCCCAAACCACTTCACACATGGATAACTCTAGCAACACATCCTCTTTATATACAAATATCTTTATTATCATTGTCCGTTTCATTTTACTCTCCAATCAACTACTTCCTCTGTTATCTTGAGTCTCGCCATTTTGTCTTCATCTCTGGTTGATTAAATTGTATACTCAGCCTACGCTCTGAAACTTTCATATCTCTTCCATATTCATATTGCCTTGCTTGTAAACAATTTGATCTTTGATCGCGAACTTTGCTATTTCTTATTCCAAATGCTCAATCTCCTATGACGAGCTTTTCTACTCTTCCTCTAAGTTTGTGTCTCACCCTTTATATATGGTCACTTCCACCCTATAAGAAGGGCCTATTGCACCCAGCTTCATTTCTTGAACTCTCACAACCAATCTGCCTCTCCCAAGTTAATTCAAACTTGAATCTACTTACCCACCAATCCTCTCAGTTTCCAAATATATTTATCCTGCCAATAACTTCACAACTTTTACCCCTCACATGCAGCAGATATGTAGTGGTGTACTCTTGAATTTATTTTCATTGAACAACAATCAGGTGAAGATGCATTACAACCTAAATTGATGATTCTTACCACTTTCAAGTCACTTAGTTTTTTGTTTCTCTTTTGACCTTCTGCTATCTTGGCCAACATTTGTCAGATTTCAGGAAGAGAGAAAGAGAGAGATAGGGAAGTATAAAGAGCCAAATAGAGAAAAGCAGTTATTTTTCTACTCCTATAGTCTCATGACTGTAAGATCAACCACACTGATGAAGAAAAATGATGACGTTACATATGGCACAGAGTGTAAGGAGATTAAAAAGTAGGAGACACTATTTTTGAAACTTCTCTGTACTATAAAATGACATAATTGATTTTATCCAATCCATCAAAAGAGCTTAATTATTTTTGATCTCTCAGCAAAAAGTGCACATTTCTCCTCTTGATAATGAAGAAATAAATTGATTTTTTGATAAGGGTTGGTAACTTCAGTCTGATTTCTGACAAAGAACCATAATCATACATCCATTCAAAGCTTTTAGTCAGATTAGAGAAGATATCCAACCATTCATCATGAAGAGAGTTGTGAATTTCTTGCAAAATTGACTTTTATTAATTTTTTCCATTGATACTTCTCAGTTATAAGATAATTTGGCAAATCATGAAGAATGATAATTTAGGTTCAGCTTCAGTAACAAGTTGGTGCCAAGAGACTGACTTGAGTTCAAATCTGCAACTACTTTGATCATTTTGAAATGAAACTACAGAAGCATTATGCAAAGAAAGTGAGTCCATCATTGTTCTGTGAATAAAGGAAGAATCAAGAATGATGTCTTTGTATGAAAGCCTATTCCCAAATATCAAGCTCTTAGACCTGGTTCAGCAGGTTTTCATCAACATGTCTCATCCAATCAGTCACCAGATTCTTCCACAGAGACAGCAAGCGGTCAACCCAAGAATTTAATTGAAATACCTGATTCAGAAGATTTTCAAGGACTGCCAAATTGTCAGAATCCATCTTATCCTCAACTTCCGGAATTTGATCAACAAACTCAGAGTCATACAATTAATTCTTCTGATGATAATCAATTTCGAGACCAACTAGACGTCTTCACTCCAACTGAATCAATACCTATCAAGGCTTTTAGCTTTTTGGTAATTTTGCAATTAAAATCTTTATAACCAAACTATATTTATTTTCCAGTGTCCAATTCTGCTGCAAATTCTACATTCTCTTTATCTATAATTCATCAAGTTGAAAGCTTCATAAATGAATTATCCACTTGTTATACTCTTGCTCCACTTTGCATTCAATTTCATGGTGAAAATTCTGATGAGAATTATTTCAATCATTGTTCAAACCATGGTATCAACCACAGAGTCGGAATCAGAACAAGAAATCCAGGAACATAAGTTCTTATCCCTGTGTACTGTCACGGTAAAAAAAAACCTGAATATGTATTGGTTGTTTATAATACCAGTAACCAGATTAGAAGACATTGTGGTCCTTATGGATTTTGCTTGGCATGTGACTTACGCAACTGAGTCATTGAGACACTAAATAGTGGGTGGGGTCAACAAAGCTCAATTTGTTTAAGTATTATCTTTATTTATAGACCTTGAAGCAGAATATCATTGTTTCTCTGGTCTTATCCATTTGGTCAGGAGATATCAGGGATAAAACAATAATTTGTGTGGAAAGTTCCAATATCATTGTACAATCATTCATGGGTATGTTGCATTGGAAACCTTTTGTAGCATTACTGCCTTGAGTTACACTCCCATTGACTGTAAACAATAGTGGGACATGTAATTTAACATCTTGGCACATACCATAATAATGGCCAGGTGATTTCTTGGTAGGCTAGGTTTAGAAATATGATCATGTGGAGCAGTGTGGCATTGCTGATGGTTGCTATGGAGTATTACATGTTTGCAAGGGTGTTAAGGCACAGTGAGTTATTTTGGAACAATTCAATACAATGTTATAAGAGGTCCCTGGTTGCGGGCATGCCCGCATATTCTCTAGTGTAACAAATAGGTGAATGTGGGTTAAGAAAGTTTTTTGCTGATTTTTATGAGGTGAGGTTGTGTTCTGATTGCTGATTGTGGGGATAGCGCCCTTTTATATCAATTCAGATCCAAATTGTCAAAAACATGGAGTATGAACATCACACCAGAAACAAAAAGTCCCGCAAAAAGTCGCCAATTGCTATAACCACGTGGTGTGGATGACAAAAGTCATCATAAAGAAAAGTATATTGATCGGTAAACAAAGCCAGCAAAAGAACACGTGTGTAGTCCGAAAAAAAAGAAATAAGAAAAGACAAAATGCATGGTATGCAGTCGGAACAATAACAATAGGAAAAGTTGTTACAAAGGAGTTGGAAAAGCAATCATGGTATGCAGTCGGAACAAAAATTGCTGAAAAGCGATTGGAAAAGCAATAACAATAGGTGGGGCAGAAGATGAATTTGAACTACACGAAAAGCAATAAGAATGGGTGACCTAAAAAGTAATAGAAGCAGAAATCCGAATTCGGGACGGATGGACGGGTAAGAAAACGGACCGGAACTCATGCGAGTGGTCCATCTTTTTAGTATTTAGATATCAAAAACTGTCAAAATCAGATTGCTTTTCACACCACTTTCTATTTCAAGACACCCTCCAAAGATACAAATATCATTCATCTTTGAGCAATTTATGATAAACGGAAGCAAGTCACTTCAATGGTCCATTCAGCTTCAAGTGAAGTTCCTGGTGAACATGATCTGTTAATTTGATTGACTTAGGTACAGATACAGATTCATTAGATATGTATCAGCAGTTCATCAGGCTTTGATTCAGCTTTGATATGACAATGGATCCCATGATACTTGAGCAGGCTAACCAGGGTCAAAGTGACAGATGTGGGTTTTTCATCCTCTTCAATCAACATAAAAATGATATGTTTTAAGTTAGGTGTTGCATGAAAGGGATCTGGAGGTGAATTTTGTAAGTACTCTTCTCAATAGCATGCCTCACTGATAATGTCCAAAACAAGAGTGCGGGTGCTATGGAACATTGGCCAATTCAGGAACCACATAGGCTGTCTATGAATCCCAAAATCACTGGGACTACAGACCTGAGTGCATAGGAGACAAAGTTTTGGCAACTTCATATTGGTGGCAGACTGTGGGATATCATTGGTAACTGAATGTGTGATGAAACCTTCAATTTTGTTTGTGATTGTACTAAAGATTAGTGCGGGTTTTTGCGTATCTCCAGTAAATTCAACTGTCTTCAGAGTATCTTTTGCTGTTTGGTAGATTTGAATGATTGCCTTGGAGTTGGTCTCAAAGTATCTAAACATGAAGTGTTTCAAATTTGATAAAGCTGGTGGTTTCATATCCAATGTTGTCATGTTGAGATAGTCAAAGGTGAGTGCTTCAAGTTTGGGGATAGCCATCAGGAAGTTAGAGAACAATAGTGGATGGTAACACCCTTGTTCTGTCGTTTCCTCCGTGTCTCGTAAGTTCAACTTTTTTAGTTTTTGCAAGTGCTTTGCAGCCTTGACTAACCTTGGAGAAATACTCAAGGAATCAATAAATAACAATGACATTTAATTCAAGTTTTCACCAATTAACCTCAATTAGTCTTGCCGCCTGATCCATAGATATAGCAGATGGCCACTTCTGATCTATAGATTGGGAACAAATGGGACTATTTCAGAGACTGGTCTGTGATATTTAGTGATATTTGAAGTGATTGTAGACAGCACCTTGTTCCAAGCTATTCTTGTTAGGTTGCAATTAGACCAGGTCCCAAATCATAAGATGTTTTACCGGGCATGGTTGATCACAAGGGTGTATCTTTGACCAATTGTCAAGGATAACTTGAGCCAATGTTGACATAGGAAGTTCCAGTGTTTGAAAAGCAAATGGCCTTGTAGTGTCTGACCAAGTTTTAGAAACTAAACACAGCTTGAGGAGTTCAGTGATTGATTTGTGTTCAAGACATTGGTCTGAAGCACTATCAAATTCATCATATCCAAAGTGATACAATCCCAAAACAAATTCGAGAATGATTCCGGACACAATGTTGAATGGTAGCCAACACTTATTAGGTGAGATGAATGAATGAATGATCTGATAAATTGTTCATGGTTGGGTGTCAAAATGAGGAAGACCAGTCATGCTTGATTTTGTAATTGCACTTGCGCTGAGCTGGGATGAGTTGCATGGAAATTGGGGCAAAAAGGTTGTGGTACTTTCACGCTTTTCCATCTTACCAAGACCGTTAATGATGTGTCAAGATATTCCTCAGATATTGAGCTGAAGATGAAACAGATATTCAATATGCCAACTTCTGGCCCTTTGGCCAGTTTTCTTGACCATTAGGATTGTAAGAATCTGTTTGTCCAATCTTATTATCATTTCCCCCCCTATTCCTCGTATTCCTGCCTCACAACCACTGCCAGGCCTGTATTACATTCATGTATATGCATAGCTCCTTGCTGTAAATCGAGTCAAAGCTATTTTCTTGCAGTTTCTATTTTCTCCTTATGCATAATCAAAAGCATTCAAGAAGAAAGATTTGATCATTTGAGAATTGGTTAAAAATTCTACATCTTGCAAGCAGATGATTTCGAAATCCTGTCATATTTATTTTTGAAAAAAGGGAAATGAGGTTGTATATAACTTCAAGGTTTAAAATTTACATGGAACTCCCTTTTTGGTTTTTCAAAGAAAATGGATTGGTCAAAGTCTCTGAGTTTTATAAAGTAACAGCCATCTTTTATTTTCAAAACAGTCAATTTTTTATACATACATCAGTTTATTCTACAATCATGATCCTGAAGACCTCCCATCTTGAATTTGTGTCATCCAATTTGGTCATCAAGTTGAATTGACCCATCCCCCAACCTCAGAATTTCAAAGGATTTTGAACAACTGTCAAATCCTTGTTATGTTTACTTGACTCCCCTTTTCATTTCTAAACGCCCATCCATATACATGATATAGTCCATCTTTAAGGATTGGATGATCAAAAGAAGCAATTCAGTTAGGCGGTCCATTGAACTTGATATCGAGTTTCTGATGATCAAGAGATATTAGTTCAATTAAACCAAAGTATGAACATTCAAAAGAAACATACCATCAACTTTTCAGGCTTTGATTCAGGCCTCATATGACAACGAATCCCATAAGTCTTAAGATCTTCCACCAATTTCAAAGTGACTGCTGAGCAGCCTCCACTTGATTCATCTATCATAAAGATGATATGTTTTAAATTTGGTGTGTTCTCAAATGGACTCTTACCTCCACGTTCTAAGTGATCTGTTAAATAATATGCCCCTTCATAACTATCCAAAACAAGAGTTCGGATAGAATGAAAGATTGGCCAATTGAGGAAATGTTCAAATCTTCCAAACCTATCGGGTTCTCGAAAAAGCCGAGTACGAAAAAGACGAAGTTTTGGAAACTTCATATTCTTGGCCGACTGAGGAATATCATCTTCAACTATATAGGTGATAAGTCCTTCAAGCGTGTTGGCGATAGGACCAAAGACCAGTCTGGCATCCTTGAAATCTCCACGGTATTCAATTATCTTCAAACTTTCTTTTGCTGTTTTAACGATGTGGCCAATTGCATCGAGGTTATTAGGAAAAAATCTGAAGTTGAAATATTGCAAGTTTGATAGAGCTGGTGATTTCAACTGAAACCACATCAAGACGACATATTCGAGCGTGAACGCTTGGAGTTTGGGAACAGCGACGAGCAAGTCTGATAAGGATTGCGGAACGTAACCCGCTGGTAAATCATAACCCTCTCCATCTTGTATGCATAACTTTTTTAAATCTTTGATGCGTTTCACAGCTTTGACCAAATTTGGTGCGATACCGAACCCATCAACAAACAACATTGTCAACTCGTTCAAGTTTTCTCCAATTAATTCGATGAGTTTTACAGCCTGATCCATGAATATAACCGTAGATTTGAGACCTGGAAAGTAGAGGTAAACAAGATCTTGTCAGAAACCAATTGATGCTATGCGGATAAAGAGATTCCACAAATTACCTTTCACAGACTTCTCGTTGGTATGGTCTACAAAAAACAAGTCTTGAATTATAAGACGCTTTACCGGGCATGGACGATCGGGAGCCTGAATTTTTGACCAGTTGTCGAGAATCACTTGAACCGCTTTGGAGGAATGAAGTTCCATACTATGAAAAGCGAATGGGATTACAGCCTCTGACCAAGTTTTAGAAACTAAACGAAGTTGAAGAAGTTCCGTGATTGATTCATGGAGAAGGTATTCGTCAGAGGAAGTATCATGGTCGTCGTATCGATAGTGACCCAAGTCAGACACAAATATGTCGACAATTTGAGACACAATGTCATATGGTAGCCAACCCTTGTCAGGTGGAGTGGATGATTGAATCGAAAGGTTGGTCATAGTTGTGTAACAAGGTGGTTTTAACAATAGGTGTGGTTGAGTTTGAGATGAAAATATTGAAGGAAAGCGATCTTGAATGATGTCTTGATGGAAGGATATCGATCCAAACGCCGGAATTGGCACAATTGATTCGACTGCCGAGAGAATAAGGAAACCGGATATGTCAGGGAAGGATTCAGAGTGAGTTGGTTTCTTCTCCAAGTAAGGGCTATCGTACGATTTAGATATAGACAAAGTAACCACCGGTGCTTCATTCATCATCATTCCTCATCCAGATCATTGCCCTGCGTTGGGGATGTCCAGTATGTCCTGCTGTCACTGAGGCATCACGTGCATAGATCGTCATGACTCAGCCGTCTCACCAACATTTCTCATTTCAACAGCTCTTGTCACTCTCCTTGGTCTTGTATCCTGAGGCTGCCTCTTATCTTGCCTGACTGATATTGCAAACGGTGACCCATAAGACATGTCGCGATGAGCAACCCGTCCGTAGATGGTGCACAAGGTATGCCGCTAGATCAATCAATTCAACTTCTCGTCCTCTCCATGAAAGCTTGGAGATGTGTGGTAGGACCAAACGGGTATTTTGTCATCCTTGTTGCCACCTTTATACCGTAAAACTAGTCTTATCACACTAGGAATATGACACATGAGGGGATTAGTCAAGTCAGCGTTTCCACAGCTTTTTTCACTTGTCAATTATGTGTGCGAACTGCAGCTTCAAGACTTGTTTCCGTGCAAAGAAAAAATGACGCAGATAAACTCAGTGGGAACTTGGAAGTTGATTGGAGATTCTAAATCCCTCAAGGATGTGTTTCAAAGATCCTGAAATCTTGTTTCTAGAAGCTGGCCAGTGAAAATCTACAATCCTCTTGTAAAGCTTCCGAGTTGCTAATCTCATTCACAAGTTGAGGACGTTACTTTCACTCATTGAATTTGCCAACAATTGCCTCCCTCCTCTCTACAGCAATGTTTGACAAAACCGCTTTAGAGAAGCACTCCTCCACTGTAAATCTCAGTGTAAATATTCTTCACCTATTTCAAGTGCTTTGTCCTGAAGATACATGAAAAGCACAGTAAACCAGGACATGCAGGTGCAGAAAGAGACGCTTCAAGTTCCACTGACAACAAGTATTTATCAATGTGCTTTGTGTATATCTATTTTAGAAACCTCACTCTTGAACTTAATTGAACACCAAATGGATGTAAGATGTACTTGTTGTATCTTGAAAAAAGTGCATAGGCTTTCTTTTGACATCAATTTAAGTCTGTGCAAGTCATAAGGAGTGTTGATCTACTGTTGCATTCTTGGGAGAGAAGTCTGTATACTTGTTTACATACATCAATGCGATTTACAATCATATATACTGAAACGTATGGATATTGATACTTATCGAATTCATCTCTTCTGTGGAGGTTTCAAAGATTATGGACAAACAGTCAAATCCAAAGTCTCATGTTTCAATCTCCTTCCCATTTCCAAGCAAAAATCCATACGGCAATGTCATTGATCATTGTGAATTTGTGACAAGCCAAAGTGATTCACTTCATTGGCCCGTTGAGCTCGTCATCTAGTGCCTGATCATCACATTCTGTTAGTTGAAATGACGCAGGAAATGTAGTTTCAATTGACACGTACCATCAATTCATCTGGCTTATAGTAAGGCCGCACGTGAGATTGGATTCCATAGGACTTGAGAGTTTCAACCAGCGTAGAAGGCACGCTTGTTGGAACATCCTCTTTCGGATCCAAGATGAAGACGATATGTTTGAGGTGAGGTGTCATATGAAATGGGGAAAGATAGTCTCTACAGAGAGCCTTTAAATAAATGAGCCCGTGACCGATTCCTAGTACGAGCATTCGGATGGTATGCATGATTGTCCAATTCATGAAATTTCGGGGAGTGTCATCCCAATCGAAGGGACCGGGATTGGGACAACAGTAAGTGTGTAGAATCCGAAGTCTTGGAAATTTCATATTGATGAGAGACTCTGCGACATCGTGAATTGCAAACAGAGACAGAACTTCAAGTGTGCCCTGGATAGGGCCAAATATTTGGTTTCTATTCCTCAAATCTCCGTCACACGCATATCCAATGATTTTTAAGGTTGCTTTTGCTGTCTCACAGATGTGAGCGATGGTATGCCGGTTGACCTCTCGAACCAGGAAGTTGAAGCAGCGCAACTTCGATAGGGCCGGTGGTTGTAACTCCAATGGTTCGAAGGGAACCCATTGAATATCCAAACATTCCAGACCTGGGATGGCATTAAGAAAATCCGATAAAGAATTTGAATCGTAAAGTCCGACACGTATCCGACCAAGTTCATGGCCTTCGTCGAGGTTTAACCTTTTTAAATTTTTAATGCACTTTATAGCCTTGACCAAACTAGAAGGAAAACCAAAAGAATCAATGGATACAAGTGTCAACTCGTCCAGGTTTTCGCCGAGCAGCTTAATAAGTTTCGCCGCCTGATTTATGAATATAGGACGGTGCTTCTTCCATACTATAGATTGTAATTAAATTAGAATAGAAGGTTTCAGTAAGTGATATTGAATAGTTGAAAGATTCTAGGAATCACCTTTTCTTACACCTTTCTCATCTTCAGGTCGTAGCCAAATCAGATCTTCGATTATTAGACGTCTTACGGGGCATGGACGATCAGGAGCGTAGACTAAACTGGACCAGCGTCTGAGAATAACTTCAATCCCTTTAAGTTTGGACCTATGAATTCGAAGAGTCCGAAAGGCAAACGGTATCGTAGCCTGTGACCATACTTTAGAAACCAAACGAAGTTTGAGGAGTTCTGAGGTTGATGTTGGGTTAAGATATGGGTCTGCTCCACTGTCGTGCTCCTCGTATCGATAGCTCATCAATTGAGAGACAAAAATGTCGACAATTCGAGACACGATTTCATATGGCAGCCGAAACTTTTCAGGTGTGTTCAGGGATTGGTCCAGTAGATTGTCCATCGTTGTTGATTTGTTGTGAATTTCTCGGATCAAAGGACAACGGAAGGGACAGTTCTTTTTCAAGCAAACTGGATCAGAGGGGATCCTTGTTTTGCGTCTGTCCAAGGTAAACAAGTTGACATTGGTTGACAGCTTCCAGCCAAAAATTCCACTGGGACAACCGGGTTTTTTGAAACTGGGTCAGGTTTGAGGGCCACTAATACTCTATCCACTGAAAGTGATTTAAGGGTCTATACTGGTGTAGACCATTGAACAATTGAAAGTGAATACTTGAGACGGCTAAGATCGTAGACTGTGGTGATTCGCTGTGATTAAGGAAGTGGTGTTCTGACTCTGAGGGTTGAAAATTCTTCACCGGTGACCCGAGGTTACCACTTTCTTCATTGCGGGTTGCGTCCCATGTCACTGAAGTGACATAGGAAGACTCTATGTCTATCACACTCTCTCAGCTCCTTAAAATATGGAAACTCTCCACATGTCGTGCCTTTGGTGTGAAGTTACCATAAACTGCTCTCAAGGGTCTTTGAACTCGTGAAGTAGCAATCAATGCTTAAAAGATCCCTTTGCGTTAAACTTATGGCAATGCAAGCTTTGCATGCAACTCTATGCAACCTCCCAGTCTGCCTCTTCAGATTCAATTTCCAACTTTTCAATCAGTCTCAATCTTCTCATGCTTTAAGCGCTCTACATATATTTGTTGAAATAGCCATCTGGCATCATCAACTTGAGCTGAGTCATTCAAAATCCTGGATGTTGTAAATATCAACCAATCATGATGTGATGGACTTTTCCAATTGTGGTCATCACCCCCAACCCACGGATCTACACTTCACAGGCATCAAGAGAGAAGTTAAAAAAAGCCTTGAATTCCATGTATTTTTTCCCTTGCTTTCAAAGATATCAGGACCAATACAATATTTTCATTATCGTTGAAACGTGGATCAGGAACTTACATGAACTTAGAAAGGAAGCTTCTAAATGAAGCGCGAGTTTTGGGCCAACACCCAAGGCAAATAGCCCCGGGACAATGAATTCCCCCATAATGACAACAACACCCTACGGGGTGGACAGCGGACACAAAAACTACTAAAGAAGAGATAAAGGAAGAAGGAACTAATAATGAGACTAAATTGTAAGGAGAACCAAAAAATAGAATAAACAGGCAGCTACGCAAACACATATATCTCTCTCTTTTTTTTTAAAAAAAAACTAAGAAGAGAAAGAAAGAAAAATTGGAATAAGACAAAAACCAAGCGCAAAATAAATAAAATAACGCACAGAATAATCATGAAATCAATAAAAAAAAGGAAGAAAAAAGAACCAAAGAAATAATAATAATAGGATAAGTCAAAACACAAAAAATGTAGAATAATAATTGAAACAAAGAAATAATAATCGACAAACTAAAAATAATAGGATGAGGGCGGGAGGGCCGAAAAATACACTCTTAATAGAATAATTGACAATGAAGTGGAATCGAGAAGGAAACGCTAAAAAGGATAGATGTGCTGGAATGGTAAACAGCTGGTGGTAAACAGCCAATGACCTCATTGATGTCAAGTAAATGTAACTGTAGATATCCGATGAGAGTCAGTACCGTAGCACATCTAATCCCTGTTCCCTTCTGTTAATAACAAGTTACCAACCACAAGTAAATTGGGTGGCATTGATAGTAGACACAATGTCAATATCATCGTAGCACATCAACATGCACACACAGAGAGTTTTGAGATGAATCTGAAAGTCTTTTGGTCAGATTTAGACTGAGATTGTTCTTCAGCACCCTTTGTGAACAATGATTCAGTTATAGCATTCCCAGAATCCTTTGGCATCAGCTGGGGTCAACAGACTGTCAACATTCCAGTTTATAAAGGGAATATGCGTCTGTTGTGGAACCTTTTCAATAGGTATTTTGAGGGTCTAAGGAAACTACTTTGTGTGTGCACAACAACATGCCACAAGGATACAAACACGGTGAGAAGGACAAAACTACATGACATCAGTATCACCCTTTGAAAATGAGCTGGCGGCTTGACCACATCATTTATTTTCAAGCTCCTGAAAAACTAGAGCAAATAAACTAATTTCCCAAGCTCTGTTAACTAGCGCAACTCAACAAGTTTGGACACTTCTTTGACTCAAATATTGAAACAGCACAGTGGGAGATACTTTGCATTGCTAGCATTATGTATTTTCAGTGGTTTCAATATTATATTTTATTCATCCAAAATAAATTTCTATACCAGCTTCATAACTAGAATTTGAAAACACATCAAATAAATTTGTATCCTTTCCCCCAGAAGCTCTTGTCAATCTCCTTACCCATAACTGAAAAGCAATCAGATCAATTCATTTTTGGAAAGGACTTTGAAGCATCAATACTATGTACTACTTGAATGATGAATACGTTGACATCCCTTGGCTCTAAACAAGGATTAAAGCCAGTTATTCTCGTATAAATCGACATATCTTGCCCTCTTGTAACTCAAAATTTAAATGCTAGTTATTACGTTCCACCAGAATGGTCGGAGTGAGCAAAATATCTAATCACATTTCAAACTTGCCGCAGTGAAACATTTTGTCCTCCTTACAGCCCCTCCATGCTTCTTATGAAGTCGAACAATTACTTGTGGCACATCATACTGTAGAATCCATTTAGCTTGCAACAAGCAATTCAGCACAATACCAAACACACACTCTCACGCTTTCAATACAAATGGAAATCCATCGTAACTGGTGTGAGGGCCAGCTTGTGGCCTGTAGGCGACATAATTTGGGATAGCTCAGTAGACCAGGCGATTCGGGCGCCAAGAGAAGCCCACACATACATGATGTAGTCAATCGCTTTCCAACTTGATTGTAAGATATGTACCATCAATCATACTGAAGATCTTTGGTCTTGAAAGTACTTCTTCCACTTTCGTCCATCAACTACAAATCATTAAAACCTCAAAGGATTATAATATACAAAAAAGTCTCTGTGCTGTCTTATAATTTGCTCTAATTCTCATTTTCAAAAACATCGTTCATGTTTGAAATTTTCATGATAAGCAAAACTCATTCACGTTGCTGGTCCATTGAGCTGCAGATCCAGTTCCTGTGAATCAAATCCTGTTAGTTTAATGGCCCAGGTTATATGTTTCAGTTGATGCGTACCATTAATTCATCAGGTGTTGCTTCAGAATCAGGTATGGTCCAGCATTCAATCCCGTAATCCTCAAGATCTTCAATCAAGTCAGCATCTATTTCCGGGTCGCTATAACCTTCCCAAATGATGAAGACAATGAGTTTCAAGTAAGGTGTTGCACTAAATGGGCCAAGTTAAGAAAAATGCTGGGATTTCCTCTTCATCAAAGTACGGAGTCTTCCGAGTTCTTAACAAACGTAGTTTTGGAAATTTCATATTGATGGCATCTTCTGGAATATCCTTGTTCACTAAGAATGTAACAAGACCTTCGAGTGTGTTTTGGACAGGGCCAAATATTCGTTGTGCTTCTTCAACTTCTTCAAGATGAGAGGTGTATTCAATAACTTTCAAAGTATTTTTTGCTGCCTCTATGATATTAGCGATCGCATCGAAGTTAACCTCACGATATCTAAAGTTGAAATATTGTAAATTTGATAGAGCAGGTGGTTGTAATTCCAATCTCTTCAAGACGGTCCATTCAATAGACAAATTTTTGAGGTTAGGGATGGCGACGAGGAGTTCAGCGAAAGAATCTGGATTATGAGCCCCTCGGTGTCCACTACATATTTGTCCATCCAAGACATTAAACTTTTTTAGACGTTTCATCCCCTTCATAGCTTTGACTAAACTCGGAGAAATACCGAAAGAAGCGCTAAACATCAATGACAATTCCTTCACATTTTTCCCGATCACATTGATCAGTTCTGCCGCTTGTTCCATACAGACCGGAGATTTTTTCAGACCTATGACTTGGAGACACGAAAGAATGATTCAGAAACCAATCGATCACAGATAGAATGGTTCTAGAAATTACCTTCTTTCTTTATTTTCTTTTCATCCTCAGGTTCCAAATAATATATGTTTTCAATGATAAGACGCCTCACCGGGCATGGTTGATCATGAGAGTAGCTCAAAGTTGACCATTCTTCGATAATAACTTGAGCCATCTTTGAATTGTGAATATGTAGAGAATCAAAGGCAATTGGTGTAATCATCTTTGACCATGTTTTTGAAACTAATCGAAGTTTGAGCAGTTCAGTGATTGATCGCGGGTGGAGGTACATTTCTGAAGAAGTATCGCGATCGGCCCAACGGTAGCTTAACAATTCGGAGGCATACGTCTCGACAATTTGAGATACGATCTCGTATGGTAACGAACGCTGGTCGGATGTGGGTGCTTGATCTGGTAGCTGATTCATAGTTGTTTGATTTGATTTGAGTGCCTGGAGTCAAGGAATGATAAGAGTCGAGGTTCCTGCGGTACTGAAATGGATCCAGAAAGTATCGCTAGTCACAGACATGCTTTCGTCTCCCGAGGTTTATTTCTTTTATATTCGTACAACTGGAAGTATTGCTTGTCTTTGAACCGATCATTGGGTATGTACACCAGTATGGCCATGCTCAGGAGATGGCGATAGTATGCTCATGGAGGCTCATGGAGCACACTTCTAAAAAAGGAAGGGCGAGAAGGTTGGTCTGCTTCTTCACCATCTGGACAGGAGAACAAAGTTTGGGCCGGACCCAGCCTCTTTTGATCTCAGACGGGTATTGATTGAGGCCCAAAAGTTGAAAAACCCTTGTCCCTCAAGTCTTAAGTTTTTTAGGAGCCAAGGCTATTTATCGAACCCTGCACAACCACATTCTTGGACTATCTTTTCAGAAAGATCACTCAATCCTTTCTTCTCCATTTTGAGTTTTGAGTCTTTTTTATCTTTTCACTATCAAGTATGGCCCCCTTCTGAGATCAATAGAGCTGGATGGTGATGTCTATGATAAGCTAGTTTAAGGAATCTGTTGATGCAAGGCTTCCAAAGATACTCTTGGCTTCTCAAAAGCTTGAGCTTTAAAGGAGTTTAATGGTTTTGGGGATAAATCAATACCCGGCTGAGATTGCAAGAAACCTGCTGGCAGCCAATATATTCACTTCGAAGTGAAGTGGAAATCAAATCTTCATGTAAGAGCACAGGAAGGTGTCAGCTGACCCTGTGGAGTTTGCAAATGGTCCGCACTGCAACATTGCAGCTACCCGGATCTGTGGTGTCAGCTGCTTGTGTGTAGTACCATGTCCAATGAGCCAGTGGTTGCAACAATACTTCACAATCTACAATAGGACCCATAATGCACAAGGAAGGCCGCTGGGTTTATCATCAATTGAGACTTAAGTGATACCAATAATGTATCAATCGGGTTCTGACCTGGAGATTCTTGACTTGCCCGGGACCAGCTCAAGGTTAGACCAGGTCAACCCAGTCCTGTAGCCCAAACTCAACAACAGCCACTAAAAAAACCAATGTCCCATGAAATTGATACCAGATATGCTCAAATCCTGGATTGGACTCCAGATACCTTTATAAAAGCCTAGGATGGGACCAGTAGTGCATAGAAATTCAAATCTTTAGAGACATGATATCATTTGCTGTGGAAATTAAGGATCATTTCACCAAAACTTGTATGTTGTGCCAACATTTTCTTGAGTCTTTCTGATCTGAGTTCTGATGATCACCTCTAAGCTTGTTTGGGGTTCAAGATCTGACAATATGTTAAGGCCTGCACTCTCTGGTTGACAAGGAAGAGGTCTGATGGGTGTCTGAGTTAATATGAGTAGTTTTCTGATGAGGTACAAACACTGCCACATCTACAACTAAAGTACGGACTCTATCTGTGACATGAGCATACAGATGTCAACAAGCTGTACTCATAACAACAACCCAAAAATAAGATCAGTGGCCAATGGCGTAGACAAAGAAGACTTCACAACAGCTTGAGACAATTTCCAAGTATGTAGTTGCAGATTTCCTAAGCCAACTTGAAGACAACCTCCACTTAGTCATCATCAATTGGGCCAACAAGGCTTACTGTCAAGTTCCAATGTTGCCAGACCAATGGCAATTTTTGACAATCATCACGTTTGACAACATGTGGTGGGTGTGGCGCATTTTTTCTGCCTTTGGACGCGCCCGGCACAGCCTTTCTCTTGGACTTGGGGGTGGGTGCACCCCACATACTCCAGAGTACATAACATGACTTTTGACCTATACCACAGTGATATCTTGACCAAGAAACTGAAATCCAGGCACCAAAGGGCTGGATTCAAACCCCTAATCACCTGGTTGAAAGTATTCAAACAAATATTCACTATAACTGGATGTAAAACTGTGTCTGGTTGGTCAATTTTTCACCTGATCCACAATGTCTGCAATAACACAGATTGGTACCCTTGTGAGAATTTGCAATTTCAAGCTGAAATTGATGTTGATGAACTAATATCAGGTGCAAATGTAAATGTAAATTTTGTACAATTGTTCTTGATGTATATCAACCCAATGTGATTTTATTGTTTTTATTTGCGCCTCTTGAGCCCTCTTGTGTCTCTTGGTCCCTCTTGCGCCCCCAGCCAAATAGTGGGTGCACCCGACTCCCCTTGGGCGCGACCGGGGACGTCTTTTTTGAGAAATCATGCCCACCCCATGAGTTCAAAAACAAAGTTCTCCTAAATACAAGGATCACCATGAGTGGGGTGGCAGGTTGTGGCAGCTTTGGAAGGGTGGCAGACGCCTGGAAGGCGGTCAGGCTCAGCCATTTTCCGCTACAAGCAGCATTTCAGTGGGTTGACAACACCATGTTTGTCAAGACACGCAACAAACACCCCAATTTCAAATTAGCCAACGTATCCAAATTTACAATGGAGATGGAAATCAACAATTATCAAGAGAAACATGTGTAAGGAGTACACAAGTACATTGTGTGCATGGGTTTAGATTATGGGATTAGCCAGTGGGCATTATACCTTTGTGATCCACGCCCAGTTCCAGATAGTCCTCACTCCTCAGAGAGCCTTCTATGGGACTTTCTTGAATCAGGTGAGCGTAGTTCTTTTACTTTCTCTATGTTGTTCTATTTCAATTTTTCTTGTTACTGACTCCTCCGAGAGCCTTCTATGGGACTTTCTGGAATCAGTTTGTAATTCATATAACAAAGTTCCAAGTTATTTGTCCCCTCAATGCGCAGTAAAAAGGCTGTTGGTGAGCTCACAGAAAAGGGGAAAACAAGAATTCCCCCGCAAAGAATTCCTTACTCCTCAGGCCAAAAAGTCAAGTTTTGATGTAAGTCCCTCCAGTGAAGACATCCTGATTCAACTTGTTGATTGACAGGTGTTGAGCCTTGTGGGACTTTGTTAAGTCAGTGGCTTTCTGGACTTTGCAACATCCACCATCACAATATGCCTGACAAGCTTCACCTCAAGTACCCCTTCAAGTAAATTTATCAACAAGAAAACAACACAACCACTTTTCTCAACTTACTTCATTCAACCCCAAGTTTCATCTGAAGAAATCTGAATCACTATTAATCAACTAATTCAAGTTTTTACCAATCATCATTAGAGCGCAATCCATTTGATTCATAAACTTGCTCAACAATCAACATCATAAATTGAATTAGATAGATATTACTCTTGTTTGAGATCCAAGAGTTTCTTTTTGTATCATTGAATAGAACTTGTTCCTATCAATCTTTTGAATGTGATTGATTCAATTCTTCAACTGAGTCCACAATCAACATCAGTTATCAATTCAAATAGATATTGATCTTGTTCAAGATCCAAGAGCTGCTCTTATCTTTTTTTGTACATATCATCAAATAGAAGTTGTTCCTATCATTCTTTTGAATGTGATCAATTTAATTCTTGAACTCGGTCCACAGTTAACATCAGAAATTGATTCAAATACATAGATATTGATCTCGTTGAAGATTTAAAATTTTATATCAATCTTTTTATGTATCATTGGATAGAACATTTTCCTATTGATCTTCAACAACAGCTAATCTAATTTGGAGTCTTGTCAGTTGAAGGATCAGACATCGATCTTGTTCAAAATCAAGGTTGTTCTTTCAAAACATGTTCTTATCAATGTGTTTCTATTGATATTTTCATACACAAATATAATATAAATCAATATATTCATTCATCCATTTCAGGCCATCTTGTGGTTTATGAGGACAGAGGTGTGGAAGTGAGGTGAAGAGTGAGAGGTGGTTGAGGGGGGAGATGTAGAGGCCTCAATCAGCAGCTGCATGGTTGGATGAGGCTGTCTTGTGGATCCTAGGGGCAAAGGGCATTCAAATTAGTTTTTTTCCACAAGTCCACGAAGCCAGAACACAGCCAAAATTTTCTTTTCTGGCTTTGTGGAAAATCATTCTGGAACCTTTGTGGAAAAGTTCCAGAAGAACTTTGTGTACGATGAACGTTGGCTGGGTAGGAGACGCTTTGAAATCCTATGGTATAGGGATCATAATAGTCCAAACGTGGTGCAAGTTTTGTCTTTGAAGTTAGGGGAAGACAATTCCTAATGCTCACAGACAATGCAGTTGCGGAGTACACAATGTGCAATGGCAAGTCAAGAGATTGTAAGGTGAACAGACAGTGGACAAAGATTCAGGAGTTACTGATCAGCAATCACACTTGCATAGAGGTCAAAATAGTGGAATCAGATGATATTGCAACAGACATTTTGTCCAGGGGTTGATTCATTGAAAGGTGTGTTGCTTATGCTGAAGCTCCCAATCCTGGGGAACTTTGAGAAACTGCTTGTGCAAGAGAGATAACAGAGGCAAGAGAGGAAAGTAGGTCAGAAAACCAGAACACAGAGGAAACACCAAGTCAACTCTGAGTTATACCTTCAATATCCTCACTCATGTGAATCAATGCCAAATCTTCCAAAGCATTTCCTAGAATTCTAATGCCATCAAGTCATTGTGCATAAGTTGAATGAGCAGAGTTAGCACTTCTTCTTCCAGATCAAAAAAGCCAACAAGATAGCAAAGTCTCCAGCTCAATGAATTAATAGCATAAAAAACACTTTTGAGAGTGTCTGTCTTGCTGTCATGAGTGTTGGTGGGCTTTTGAATAGGAGCGGGTAGGAGTGCAGTAAGCTCTTCAGTGGTGTAGAGTGATTTGTCTTGCTCCTGTAGAGACTCTATATCAATTCCTTCATCTATGTTTGCCACTAGAGCTTGATGTGAGGAATCTGTATGACTTTGAGCATTGCTCTTGGCTTCACCATCTTTGGGCTTTCTGAGATCTCCTTCTTTGGTCTCTTGATGGTCATAATTTTTGGCTTCTGTTCATTGAATATCATTTGGGGGGATGGTGCACCCAGAGCAAACTGAGATAGCTGCCATATTCTATGAAGTCTCTTGTTACCAAATTGTTCTTCATCATTGGATGAAACCAAATCTTTGGCTAACATCTTGAAAAATGATGACTTGAGTAGATTTTTTGTTGGGGTTTGGTAAATGGATCAGATGAAGCAAGGTGGCAAGGATCTTTTCAAAGGATGAGGAGTTGTTGGTAAGCAATGAAGCATGGAGTAGAGCAGTTGGTAAATCCACAATCAAATAGTTCATAGGGAGCTTCCAGGTATTCAGTGGGGAACACTGAGCGTTCAGCGGGAACACTGAGTGTGCAGTTGGTGTTCAGGTCTGCTTGTCTCCCGCTCTGCCTGAGCCTTGACTCAGACTGATGAAGTTCAGCCTAGGTGATGTTCATGCAATATTTACCCTTTGTGTACATTTGTAGACATTTGTGACACAAAATCAGACAAATGCAACACACTTGCCAAGACTGTTGGGCCCCCAACATTGGGGGCCTTCTCCATGGGCACTGTGATGACCGCTTCTTGAACAATTTTTCACAAAATCTCCAATTGCACATTCTTTTCAAAAAGCACTTCTCTACATGTAGAAAAGCAGTCACCCAGAATGTGATTTCTCAAACTCCGCACTAAGTGAACATGGCCTAAGGGATTAATCCATGTGTAATGATGTCATTGAGAGATTTAAGGGTACCAAGAGTTTTTAGAATGATTTTTATAGTTACTCTTATATATTAATTGATCTAGGACAATCTTATGATAAAGAAGAAATCAATATTAGATGTGAAACAGAGTGAAACTGGTCAAAGAACATCAAAATTGACGGTTTTCAGCTAATTACATATGTCAAAACTTGTCAGATCAGGATGGGTGATAGCTTCATCAATGTGAAATGTTTCACTTCATAATGTACAAACTTTGAACCTATAATAATGGAGGATTTGTGAAAAAGTCATAAGGAAATAAAGGAAATGATGTGAATTTTGACTTTTGTGCTTACATACACACACAGGAAACAAGAGACAATTTTCCCGCGGGAAGACCGATTACACATAATGTAGTTTCTGAGCCATAATGTACAAATAACACAGATATAACACCAAAATAATACATTTTGGCTCATTAACTGAGTCAGATACAATTGGTTTTTCCGCGGGAAAATTGTCCCTTGTTTCCTGTGACACATGTAGCAACATTTACATGTCAAAAAGCTTATTTTATCAGTCTCTACAACTCAATACCTTATTCATCAGACATCAGAAGTAGGTCATAATGGGGAAATAAACGATCAGGATCAGGCGAGCTACAAAATGAGCTATGGTAATCCCAGATTGGACAGCTTCACAAAACAGTTGTAATTCCAAAAATGGGTTTAAGCTATGGATATTAGGAAAGAATCACCGGTATTGATCATAGGAAGATCTATTAATCATTTTGAAACATCAGTTGATTAATTTCACAGCTTAAATCACATCATTCATTGATAATAATTACATCATAAGATTATATCAGTGGGTTTTTGAGGTTTTTGAGGTTTTTGTTGGTTTTTGAAGGTTGTTTACCATTGTTGAAAGATTGAAGGGATGATATATACTATTGGTTGTTGTTTTTGCGGGCCTTGTTCACCTTTTTACTCATGCTATACCTTTGTCATAGTGGTTTTAAACATCATTAAATTACTATATTGGTACCAAGGTCACTTCAATACCCAAACTGCTCCAAAACGCAATGAAATTTGACCCAATTTCATTGCGTGTCAGAGTGACCACTACCAGGATTTGGTGTGCAGGACCCGCTATGAACTGTGGAGGTCATAGTGGGTACCAATACCGCTCCAATACCGCTCCAAAACCACTATTTGGAGTGGAGCGGTTTGGGTATTGGTCACTTAAATCAGCCCCTTCAGGCAAGGAGAAATTTATTGTGTTAAAGACTATGGCCGCGTTCACTTAAGCACATTTTTGCAAAAAATCGCTTTTTTGAATGTTGAGAATTCACATTCTGTGGAATGCGTTTGATTTCTTATTTACAAGCATTCTGTAAATCACAGAATGCTTAAAAAAAGGCTTTTTTGATCGCTTTCCAAGAATTCGATAATATCACATTTTTCCCTCTAGAAATCAAATTCTGTGATTTATTTTCTCAACCTTTCCTGCCAATTGATATGTATATAAACTCTTCCTGAAATTTCCAAGGTACCTTCCACCGTACAGAACCCTCTCAAAATCCTTCTCAAAACCCATCCTCCATCACCATCCTCGATCGATCCCATTCTCAACTCAGCTTGTATATCAATCATTCGATTTTTGTTTCTCATTCTCAACCCAAGTCACCTTATACAGCATGCCAAATCCAATAAATGAGGAAGAGTCGATTGGAGACTGTGTTGTATTTGACGTGACTTTCTAAACGACTTCTGTTTTCAGATGAACAACAAGCAGGAGTACATATCGATTTGAGAAAGTGCACGCAATTGACAAGTTTGATGATGATTCTTGTTTTGTAAGAGAATATAGGGTCTTTGCCATCACTCAGAGGTTGAGAAACGTGATCTAAGATGATAGTAGGTGTAGCAGGACAATGTTGAGTCCAGTATTGAATGCTTTAATGTCGATTGAAGGATCTTGAAGTTGATGATAAGCGTTGAGATGATTTAGTAAAGAACGGAAAGAGATCAACATGATCTACACATGAAAACTTCGCTTAATTTCTCTTTAATCAAACACTCCATGACCTCTTTTGTCAAGAAACTTGAAATTTCATTTTTTTACAAAATTTGCTTTTCTACATGTAGAAAAGCGGTCAAGTAGAAAGCGATTTCTCCAAAGCCAGCTTAAGTGAACGCGCCCTATAAGTCTCTTTGGGAATAATACTTACAACATTATTGCTAGTGATTGATACAATTTTGTAGACTTTTTGAGCTTTAAAACTGGAACAATACTTATAATAGTATTGAGATCATTTCTCTGGTGCTTTATATTTTTCTCTGTTATCACAAAGTGGTTGGCAAATGCCTTTGTGCTTCTTTGTTTGAAGAGAAGGCAGTCTTGAGGCAACTTCTACTATTCATAAATTAGTACATTATCCCTTCTTAGGTGTTGTAAAGCTCTTATTGAGCTTTAAATACTACACCATTTGACCTCTTCACACAAGCTCAAACAAATAGATTTGATGCATTTGAAGCCACCAAACAATGCACAACTTGAGTTGAATAATTGTCAGTAAACTCTATCTGAGTTGAGAGAGATGCATCAGATTTGAAGACAATGTGTGCAATGTGATGAGGGATCAAATTTTGTTGTTCAATCAACTTGAGAGAATAAAAATAAAGAAAAAGTTTGCTCAGTTTTTGCAAAACTTGATGAGTTTTTGAAGAAACCTTGCAGGTTTTTTTTGGAAAACTCAAGCATTTTCTCCTTTTCCAAAGTCATCAAGATCTCAAATGTGTACAGCTGTTGTAATATCCATTGGCATATTTTGAGAGCTTTGTGTTGTTGCTGGATTTAATGTAGAGGTCAAAAACCTGAAAAAGCCCTTTTGTGATTGATAACTCTACTGCCCATTGGTCCAATCTGCACCAGGACAATAGAGTTCAGTCTGAAAGTGATATAAATTTGAGTTTTTGACTTCAAAAGTCAAATCTGGCAACAACCAAACTCTTCAAAAAGCTGCCAGTAGCTCTTACAACAGCTGTAACATTCTTGTTTGCAATTATAAAAGTTATTTGCATAGTGGACCAATAGTTCTCACAACAGTTGTAGAGTCTACAACATATTTAAGCTAAGGATGGGGGCATCAAATTCTATAGTGCTTTTTTGCTTTGAAGTCCTACAACTTCAAGGGAGGCCCGTTCCAAATACAAATTTGAACTTTATGATTGCACTCCAGCTCTGTATCAGATTTTTATAATCACACGGTTCAAATCTTCCTTCTTCAAAATTTCAATGTTTTCTAGTTTGCAGGCAACTATTGTTCCAGGCGCTTGGTTCCTGCGTGAAACCAGTGCCTCTTCTGCAATATGGCTGAGCTGGGATTCAAGTCGCGATTCCTACTGTACTGGTACCACATTTTGAAGGCAAGTAGTCCCAGCGGGGTATGATCAGTAGCAGTTGTGTGGATTCTGAAAAGTATCAAGTCCAACCTCGCCTTATTTGAGCTGGATGATACCATATCTGGTCGAAGTTGATTAGGAGGAATGATTTGTGATCCAATTTTAGATTTAGGTTCTTTAAGTGAGTTCTAGTTTTTGCCATTTGGGATTAAACTCTGGTTTAAACCTTCTTTTTCAGCTTCTGTTGATCTCCAAGTCATTTGTCAACTTCACGCCCTGTCAGTTACAGCTCTTTCCCTGCCTGGTTCGTTATCTTCGTTCCAATCCATCATCTCATGGACTGGAACTTCTCTCTATACGGCTTTCCCCCTTTTCATGAATCGTACCTTTCTCGACCATCTGGCCTCTCTTACTTTGCCAGCCGATTCTTTCAACCTCTTCAACCTCTGGGCTCTTATTCCGTTCGCGCCACCAGGTAAACCCATTGGCGCTACCTGCTTCATCTTTATCTCCCATCGCCCTTCCTCTCACAATCAGAAATGGCCGACAACCGCAAATATCACGCACAATCTTCTCGTGCTAAACCGCGAGAACTGGAAGTTCCAAACGAGATCCCAGGCTTTACAATTGGTGACGAAATCGGTCGAGGCTCCTTCGCCGTAGTCTATGAGGGCGTCAATGCACACACAAAGCAAAAGGTTGCCATCAAAGCTGTCATCAAGGGCAAGCTCACCACCAAACTGTTCCAAAACCTACAAGACGAAATCAATATTCTCAAGCAGATCCGACATGGTAACGTTGTCGGGCTAGTCGATTGCATCAGTACCAATGATCACATCTTTCTGGTCATGCAATATTGCGCCGAGGGTGACTTGTCCGTCTACATCAAGAGCAAGTCCAAGGCATCCAACCAAGATAATCAGCAGATAGCGAAGCCATTGGACATTCGACATGTTGCTTCTTCAGCTCCCCCACCAGCTTCTGAACGTTTTCTTCATCCTAGAGACGGTGGCCTCAATGAGTGGGTCGTCAGGAGCTTCTTGGGACAACTTGGTACGTCAATGCAATACACATCGTGCTAGATATTGATCATCCACACAATCGTTTATGTTGAAATCACTCCCTGTGATCTTAGCCGATGCTCTCCAATTCCTTCGCTCACATTCCATCATTCATCGAGATATCAAACCTCAGAACCTACTGTTACACCCATCGTCGTCTTCAACCTATTCTAGCCACGGAGAGACTCCTCCCGGATTAACTTGCACGTCGAACAAAATGGGTGCAACGCACGAGCAAAGATCCGGCGCCGGTCTTCATCGGTATGTCCCACCTGGCATCCCAATCCTCCGGGTCGCCGACTTTGGGTTTGCAAGGGTTTTAGAGACTAATTCCAGCCTAGCTGAAACACTATGTGGCTCGCCGTATGTCTCAATCACCCTTATCTTGTGTTGAACCGCGATACTACCCGCCTTGCTGGGACTAATAGCTCCTTACTTCCAGATTATACATGGCTCCCGAGATCCTTCGCTACGAAAAGTATGACGCTAAAGCAGACCTTTGGTCCGTTGGCGCTGTTCTGTATGAGATGGCTGTTGGCAAGCCACCGTTCCGAGCACAAAATCATGTCGAACTGCTACGTAAAATCGAAAAGAGTGAAGACAACATCGTGTTTCCTGAAGATAAATTTGTTGCACAGGACATCAAAGAGTTGATCAAATGTTTGCTCAAGCGAAACCCAATTGAGCGGATAAGTTTCCCAGAATTCTTTCGGACCGCCGATGAGGTCTCTCTTGTCGGTATCTTAGCCCCTCCCAAACAGGTGCAACGGACTAAGAGTTCTCAGCCTGCCTCTTTGTCATCGACGCGCATTCACTCGCAACAAATACCCTCCCGAACAAACGCCGAAAGTGGTGGCCTTCCTAAACCACCTTCGACTTCGTCTTTACCAATCCCCACGTCTCCTTCGCACCCCAAGCCACGTCGTTCGATCACCTTGAACCCTTTCGAAGGCGAGCAAGGTGCCTTCGTCATCGACAAGGCATCGATTCTTACTCGGCACAATTCCACCAACACTGCAAAATTGCCACCATCTGGATCGAAAGTAAACAAAGCACCAACACCCCAGCTTACCAACGCGCCGACTACTGCAACTCATTTGGGCTCGAACGCGCCATCTCCTAGCGTTCTTCCTCTACCTTCAACCGGGGCGCCTCGTCCGACTGTTCCGACCTTTCCTGCTAAATACGTCATTGTCCAAGGCGGGTGCACTCCTGGCTCCTCACCTCAAGTCGCTGTTGGAGTGAAGACAAAGGATTACGCACACATACCAGTTCCAAAACCCGCGAATTCTTCATCAACGAAACTTGACGATGCTGATGATTTCGGCAAGGAATATGTTGTTGTCGAAAAACGCTCGGTCGAGATAAACTCCCTAGTTGACGACTTGGCTTCATCGCCAATCAAACCCATGAGCTTAACCCGACGCATGTCTCGCGGGTTTATGCCCCGACCAACGCATCCTGGTTTATCAGGCTCACCTCACCATCCAGTTGGCCGTTTCTCGCCACCCTCTTCTTCATTAGCTACCACGGCCGTTGGTGTTCATCATCCCCATACCCCTTCAAATCCTTCCTTTCCTCCACAGCCGAAGTCATCACCATCTCCGCCTTCTAGTGGCACACACCCAATGATGATCACCAATATCGGTCGCTCTTCGCCCTCGCAGAACTATCATTACAATGGTCATCCATCATCACCTCGTAGTTTTGATAGTGGCGGGGGCGGCGGTGGAATAGGGAGCCTGCCAATTGTCGGTAAGTATTTTCCGCAGAGCTATAACAGCAGTGGACATTCGCCACGTTCTGGGGGCGCGGCGAACGATGGTACTGGGACCTCATACTTTAGCTTTCCCAATAGCTCACTCGCCCGGGCAATCATGTCATCCAATGCAGCTTTCAACTCACGTTCTTTGAAGCCAATCCAACATCAAGCTTCACTATTCCCTCATACTTCCAATCCAAGCACTTCTAAAGCGATGATTGTAGGAACATCCCACTCTCACCGGCCGCCTTCAGCGAGGTACAGCATTGACTCGGTTGAAGCTGAGCTGATGAACGAACTCGAAAAGTTTGCTTCGAAGGTGCTTGTTATCTTGCAGTTTGCTGACGAAAAGCTCGCCAAAGTCCTCCCACCTACACCGTCTTCAAGTTCCTCTACCCCGCAACCGATGGCAGCTGCCTCTTATTCTCCTCCAACCTCTCTTGGTGCCTTTGCGCCTTTGACAAAGCACTCTCCTAACCACCTTTCAAAGACATCATCAGAAGGAACCAGCTCCTCTTCTTTGACAGCGACCAAAGTTGACAAGGGCACCGGCAATCACAAACTTGCGGCTGGCGAAGCAATGGTACTTTATATCAAAGCTCTTGCATTTCTTGACAAAGGCATCCGACATGCAGTTTCAATTTCAACTTGGAGAAAAGATCATCAAGGTGGAACTGGGTTCAGTCCTGATGTCACATTTGGTATGTCTTACTCGCACTTAGATCCTTCTAGATATCCCCTTTGATGGTCTGCTGAAAAATAATCTCCATGGATAATAGCCATCGAATGGATGAGAAACAAGTTCAATGAAGTATTTGACAAGGCTGAGTTCGCCAAATCTAAATCGCCTGATCAGATGCTAAAGAATGGAATCTACGCCGAGAAGCTGATATATGATCGTGCTTTGGAAAAGGTAAGTCTTTTGTCTTACCCGATGTTCGCGCATACAAGACGACACTGGTGACCTTGGACTTTTGAATCATAGTCTCGATCAGCAGCCGTGAATGAATTGATGGGAGAGAATTCGATTGAATGCGAGCTTGAGTATGAAACTTCCCTCTGGATGTTATACTCACTGCTGGACCCAACCATGAAAGAGGAAGACCTTCAGGAAGATGAAGATGATCGAGAAATGATTGAACGTTTTGTGGTCTCAATTAAGACCCGACTGACCGCTTTAAGGCGAAAGATGGTCTCGGGACCTTGAAGAGCTATTGACACCCAATGGCATTAAGTGACTAGACTCTTGTTCCCACCCTTTATCTTTTTTTCTCAATTCTCAGTTTATGATATCTTCACCATTTTCTTACCTACACTCCCTTCTGTACTATTAGATGGTTTGATTGTAAGGCTAAAAGACCCAAAATGATAAAAAAACAAGATCTGATTGTATGTTTAGTGTTCCTTTTGTTATCGGTTTGGTTTTTTTTGTGGATGTGACTTTTGCACTTTTACTGTGTTCATATCATTAATTGTAAGCTTAGCAGGAGAAAGAAGAGAAACGTTGCTTCTATGAATCAATCCAATATTTATGTAATTCTTGTCTTCCTCTTTCCTCCCTCTCGTCTAGTTATCATCTTAGCTTCTTTTCCACTCTCTAGTCTCGTTGGTTTTTATTCAATTGTGGGATGTTTCATGACAACAATCAAGAAGACTAAGAGATATGTATATGACCAAGGAAATCTGAAATGTTAGCAATGTTGTCAAGTATATGTCAATCTATGATGACTAAAATCGTGTCTCTGTTGTCGAGCGATGATGATGAATATGAGTTTAAAACCAGAGTTTGATTGATGATCAATGTTTTGTGACAACTGAGTCATTCTCAGCACTATCTTCATCGTTTTACGACTTTTTTGTTACCACATGAAGGTTCGCGTGGGTTCTGCCACCAATCAAAAAGTTTTGGTGATTGAGAAGAATGAGATTGAGGTGTGTACCTTGAAGTTCCAGGCTGCAGCCCCAATGAGATTTGTTTCCTTTGATGTCAGGATCAAATTTTGACGCGCCTTGAGTAACGAGTTGTCACGTATGTGTAAGTGGTGTGTTGTATGGTCGTGTTGTGTGTTGTGTGCATTTCAGTGCACATTTTGTTTATTTTGAAAACCCTCTCTCTCAACCTCTTCCTTTCTCTTCCTTCTTTTCGTCACCTTCGAATCAGTCATCGACCTCATGGCCACCCACAACGAATCCGATCGAAGGTCTTCTAACGCTTCTCAAAATGTGACTCATTCTCGTTCCAATTCACTCGCTTCTCGTTTGGCATCTCGAAATCCACCTTCGACCGCTTTGGGAGGACCTCACAATCTACCAATCTCAATCCCAACTATGACAACGCCGATGGGAAAGAGTCTCAGCGCCGGTCCTGTGGCTTATCCTCCTAAGAACAATCTCGATACTATTCGCGGTCGTTTCGGTCTCACCGGTCCACCATCTAATCTGATCAAACGCGACCCTCAGAAACGATTCTCTTTTGCTGAGCCTTCTCCCGATAGCCCTCCGGCACCACCATATAGTGCATCAAGCCTTATGTCAACGAGCTCTACTGTCCTAGAGCGTAATTCATCTGCTCGTCGCCGTCGCCCACTATCCGCTCTCGAACCCTCTTCACTCAACTTCCACACGCTCGGATTAGATGAGCCCAAGTCGTACCACAGGCTCGGTCCTGTCTCTGAATACATTACTCCCGAATCTCTAGCGTAAATTTTCCACAGAAAGTCACCTTGTGCGCTTCGAAGCTGACAAATTATGCTCGATTCCATATTTTAGTTCTGGTCCAGCTCGTCGGCAACACTCGTCAAATCCACCTCATCCCGAAGCTGAGCAACTTATTCCACATGGGCAGGTAGAAGATGTAGTGGGACTTCAGGGCCGACTTAGGCTCACGCGTGAACTCACTCGCTCTCCGATCACCTCCAAGAACCCGGCTTATTCTACTACTACCAAATCTTCCCTGCCCAGTCTCAAGATGTTGGAGACTCAGCGGCATCTCCTTCAAGCGTATGAATATCTATGTCACGTTGGAGAGTTAGTGGTTATTGTTACATAAAGTCGGGATGGTATAAGCAGGAGCGCTGACTAATTTATCCACATGATCCTTTTTTTATAAAAGAGCCAAGCAATGGCTGGAGGCCGTATTAGCAATGCCCTCCATTGAAGCAGAGATTCCCCCGGCAAGTATCCAACTCGTCCCTTCGGGTACATTTTCTGAAGCTAGCCTCGAGAGGCTTTCAGTCACGGAGCTTGAACAAACCCTTCGAGACGGCGTTATCTTAGCTCGACTTGCACGTCGATTCCTTGGACATCAAGCCGTTCCCAGGATTTTCATAAACCCCAAACTTCAATATCGACATTCCGACAACATCAATTATTTCTTCAGGTTCGTCCGTCACGTCGGTTTACCCGAGGTCAGTCCCATCACATGAAGGACTTTTGTCTTGTGTCATCGGTTTGCAAATTATCAATCTGATATCTGCCGTGATCTTTTGAAGCTTTTTATCTTTGAATTAGTGGACCTCTACAATGCGAAAAACTTACCAAAGGTTATATATTGTATCCATGTCTTGTCGTGAGCTTTCCATTTGCCGCGCATTTTACTTTGGATTTCTCAATACTAGACTATATTGCAAAATAATTCCGTATCGCACATCAACCTAACATTTGATAAATTTTCTTTAGTCATTTATTAGCCAAACGAGGAATGGCCGCCCGCATTGCCAACTTGGTGGGCAAATTAGAATTCTCCAGTAAGTATGCTCTTTTTTGTCCCTCTGTGTCTTGTGCTTCTGATTTGACGATGTGGCCATGTGTGATTGATCGATTTTCCAAGACGATCAACTCGAACAGACCAATGCCGGTTTGGTTGGAAAGTCGATGCCAAACTTTGGCAACATCAATAAAGAACTAGCGAAAGAAATTAACGAGGAGCCTGAAGTTGAACTCGAATCTGAGTCAGAACGTGAGCCGTCTCGCTTTTCTATGGGCGTTCTGATTTAACCACGTGACAATCATCATCAAGACTGACAAAAAGGACATCGATAGGGCAAGACAGGGAATTGCTGGAACTCGAGCCAGAGATCACTTGTCTTCAGGCACAGTGCCGTGCACACCTTGCTCGGGCTCGTTATGAAAACCTTCAATCATCTCTTCATCAAAATATCTCGATCACTATCGCCCTTCAAGCTGTCATTCGTACACATCTTCATCAGTGTGCCTATCAGCAGCTTGCTTCTCATCCGTCTTTCCATGATCCTGCTATCTGTCAACTTCAGGCAGTCGCTCGAGGAGTGCTCTGTCGCCGGAAATGCAAGGCTGCACTTCGCTTACGTAAGGATCTAGACCGCTGGATGACGGTCATACAAGCGAAGGCTCGGGGACATCTCACTCGACAGCGGATCTCGAAAATGTCACATTTGCTCGAACGCCTCGATTTTCTCTGGACTGGACTTCAGGCTCACGCACGTGGTGCACTCGTCCGGGCGCGTCACCATCAACTTTGTGTTGCCGTCAATCGAGTCAGCTCTGAATTTGTCGGGCTGCAGGCTTTGGTCCGTGCCCGTGCAGTACGTCAGAATGTTCGCGAGCGTCAAAAACACCTCGAATCAAATGACACCTCCTCGTCTGTCGCAAGCCTGCAAGCAAGGATCCGTGGTCTTCTCAGTCGGAGACGCTTCTTTGAGCCTATACATCGTCTTGATCAGTATGAACACTCAATCATAGGCTTTCAGTCACACATACGAGCGAGGCTCGTCCAACTTAGCCTTGCAGACCGCGTCACTCATCTTTTAGCTGCCGAAGACGATTTTGTCGGTCTGCAAGCTATGGCCCGTGGTTTATTGAGTAGACGTGCTCTTCTTGGACTTGTTAAGGATCTACAGTCAGTTGAGGCCGAGGTAACTGGTTTTCAAGCTGTTTGTACCGCTGTACTTGTCAGACGTGCGCACGCCCAAAAGGCGAAAGCACTGCACAAGATGGAAGTAAGAAGAGGTGTTGGAGGTTTACAAGCTTTTGTGAGAGCTGGAATGGTTAGGAAGAAGATTGAAAATCAAAAGAAAGAATTGGATTTCGTCGCTCCTGATGTGGTTGGCATTCAAGCTCAGTGTAGAGGTGTCTTGGCTAGGGTCGAATGGGGTACTTGGTTTGAACACATTCGTAACAATGGGGCTGAGGGTGCGATCTATCTGCAAAGACTCGCACGGGGTTTGTTGGTCCGTCGTCAATTCTTTGAGCGACTGATGCATGTGAGCCATATCCTTTATTAATGACCATAGAGTTGGTCATAATATATCGACCGATGGCTACTTTGCTAATCTTTCATTTCCCCCAACGTAGTATCATGAGCATCTGCAGAAGGTAGTCAAAGTTCAGTCGGTCTTCCGGGCTCGTCAAGCCGCCACTCAATATAGACATCTACAACGTAATACGAATGTGCCTATGGCAGCCATTAAGGCATTCCTTCATCTACTGAATGATTCAGATGCAGATTACGAAGAAGAGATTACATTAGCCGGTCTCAGAGCAACAGCTGTACGAGCCATTCGTGAAAATCAAGAATTAGAATCGCATGTAGGAGAATTGGATACTAAGATTGCGTTATTAGTCAAAAATAAGATCTCACTTGATGAACTACAGAGAGTGAGAGGTGGGATGAATGGTAGAAGGAGAGAGATGGCAGGAAGGAATTCGGTTCTGGCTGCTGCTAACGATCCCTTCGCGGCTGTCAATCTCTTGGACAAACAGGCAAGGAGGAAATTGGAATGCTATCAACAATTTTTCTATTTGTTACAAACTAAACCAGAGTATCTGGCTAGGTTGTTGTATTTGATCAAAGGCTGTGAGGATAAAGTCATCAAGGTCGTCGAAGGGGTTGTCTTGACGCTGTTTGGCTATGCGCATATGAGACGTGAAGAATTTCTGTTATTGAAGTTATTCCAGGTATTTTTCTTCCGCTTTTGAAACTATCTCCCTTCTAGGGTATGGCATCACTGCATACTCATTCCATCTTGATCTCTTTCTATCGAAACACTATAGCGGTCGATACACGAAGAGCTGGCTGGTGTCAATAGTCTTTCCGAGTTTGTGATGGGTGACTTCATGTTTGTCAAACTGATGGTCCAGTATGGTAGAGGTAAAATTCGATCTTTCTGATTGCTCAGCGAACATTCAAGCTGACTTGTCGTACTTTATAGGAACGAAGGAGAGGAAATACTTGAAAGATTTGCTCAGCCCAGTGATTTGTGAAATTGTTAAAGACGATGAATTGAACGTAGAAACAGACCCGATCAAAGTTCAGCAAATTTATGAAGCTATCTCACATGTTCTAGTCGTCAGTAGTAGCTAAACTAAGTCTCTTGTGACGTATGTTAGATTTATAGGTCTGTCATTAATGAAGAAGAGACGCGAACAGGGATACAAAGCTCGAGGCCACTGAATGTGACATTCAATCAAGCTTTGGCCGATCAGGAAACATGTGCCCTGTTCATCAAACGTTGGTAGAGTGACTGCATGAACTTTGTTCCTGCTTGATACGTTATCCATATCTCGAACTGATCTTTACCTAATGTCTTGCTTGCCGTATCAATAGATCTTCAGTCGCTGAGGGCATTGACAGACAGATTTCTGTATGCAATCACGGAATCCACAAAACGGATGCCGTATGGTATCCGATACATTGCACGAGAAATTTTCAGAGGCTTGCAAGTAAAATTCGACTCTGAACCCGAAGAAGCGCTAGTGAAAGTGGTGCTTCATATGATTTACTACCGATACTTACAACCTGCCGTTGTGTAAGCTTTCATTTTCACGCATCTCATTTTTGAGAGACTAAGTCTGATCAGTGCCCGATTGTGTTAATTGGGGCAAGGTTATAGTGCACCAGAAACATATGATGTAGTCAATTCAGTCATTGGGCCATTAGCTCGAAAAAACTTGTCAGAAGTATCGAAGATGTTGAATCAGATTTCAGTTGGAAGATTGTTTTCGGATGAGAATCCTTACCTTGTGCCTCTGAATGAGTACGTGGTTCACGCCATGGAAAAATTCTCGAATTGGCTTTACGATAGTAAGTTTTATAATAATTTCTTCATACCATTGGCTTAATTTCTAATTTATCTCTGAACTTCACAGTGATCGAAGTTGAGGACGCAGAAGCTCATTTTGCAGTAGATGAGTATCTCGATCACACTGTCTCGACTAAACCGACAATTTATATCTCTCCCAACGAGATCTATGCTATGCATTCTTTGATCCTTGGGGATTTGGATAGGATTGTGAGTTGACTTCTAGGCTCTGACTTCTGTCGATTTACCTTGGACTCCCGTCGAAGATTTGCTTACTTGATGTGGCGTTATCCAGGCACCAGCCCCTGAAGATTCTTTGCGAGCGCTCTTAATCGAGTTGGGAGGTGCTCCGAGTGCCGCTTCAGCTGAATTGGATCAGGCTCGTGCTGCGGAGGTGAGGCCTCATTGACATTCGGAATCTATAGTTGTAATGTCTGATGTGATTGAAATTGTTTTGTGCATGTCTAGATCGCACTGAACCTCGAGAATAAATTGACGGTGAATCAAGGTGAGTAAATGAGATGAAGCCATGTTACCACAAGAGAAGTGATATCACTGACGCAATGTCTCTGCTAATAGATCCGGAAGCTGACATCAAAGCGCTTTGGGTCAAAACAAAACGATATGTGTTAGCAATGCTGAAAGTTCAACCTGGTACTACGCTCATGAATGCATTCCTTGAGCCGGTGAATGAGGAGCATGAGGATGAGTGGGCACGAATCGTCATGGAGGAAGTGGAGTGGGAAAAGAATACGAGAGGTAGAAGAGCTTCAAGAATGGTCGAAAGCAACCACCTTCGATCGCTTAATACTCTGGAGGATGTACATTCGTGAGTGAGATTCATAATTCGGGAGCATGCTAAGATCTATATTCTCATGGGTCGATTCATTTGTCATGTTTTCTTGCATAGACTCTCATTTCAGGAACTGAAAGCTAGAACACTGGAAAACGTATTGCAATTGGAGCAGCTGGGTAAGCTGTCGAGAGAGGACAACTACCAGGGAATCTTGGATTCTCTTGCAAAGGTATGACTTTGGTTACATCCCGTCTATCACATTGACATCATACAGCCATCGTCTTTGGAGTTATCTTTTTGGGTCATCATAGTATTAAGTCTCTCCCTCCTGGTTGAATAATAGGATATTCTACAACGCAATCGAAGGCGGATCCAACGTCGGGCCGATATGTCCATGATCACCAACACGCTTTCACACCTAGAGGAGAAGCAAAAGTATCTAGAGGAGCAAGAAGGCCAGTATAACTCTTATATATCGGATAGCATGGCAGGAATGCAGAAGAAGGGATCAAAGAAAAAGTTTGTGATGCCGTTCACACCTCAGTGGCATCATTTGAGATCGTTGGAGAAGAAGGGTGGAAGGAAACCTGCTTTTGGGTCATACAAGTATTCGGTTTGTTTTGAGTATCCTCACTTTCATCCATTGGCTCATGCTGATCATTGAAAGCGAGAACAGGCCCAGCGATTATACGAGAAGGGAATTTTACTATCCATTGATCAATTTTCGCCCAAGCAATTCGACAAGGTTTCATTGATCATCAGCTGTGATGAAGTGGGTGTATTTAAATTGGAAGCGCAATATTTAGATGAGCCTGTTCGAAATGGATCGGTACAACTAAGGATGGAAGACTTGTTGGAAGATCAATTCTCAGGGAAACAAAGTGTCAAATTGGAGGTTGCAAAATTGAATTTGAATCTCCTGTTATATTTGATCAAGTTGAGCATTTTCACTAGCCTTTCTTTCAAAGCTGATGAGGTTTGCTGACGATGAAGCTGTCTTTTGTGTGACTGTTCTGTTTTGATAGTAAAAAGTTTGTCACCGCTTTCCCTGAATTCCCTTCGTTGAAGTCATTGAATACTAACCCAATCCTTGTGCGGTGTTGCGTACCTGTAGGTTTTATGTACAATGAATGCTCCTATATACTTGATAAGCTATGCTATAATGTGTTTGGTACATAAGAGTGCCTGCAATTGGGTCGTCAGTGCCCTTTTTTCTTGATTCGGGCGCGTGTTTGTCTCTTCATTTGACAATCCTTGAGAAGCTTTCCATCCAAATTGGATGTTAGTCAAAAGAACATTTTTTTCTTGCTATCAAGCAGTCGAATTCAGTCAACACTCTCTGAGATGAATTTTCTATTCTATGTAATCATGTTATCCATTTCAACTTGTATCAAACACTACATCAACTAAACACGATGAATTTGTGACATTAGTTTCAAAGATCCTTTTCGTATCTTGTGATTTGTTAATTTGCTGTAAACTTTGGCAGTCTTTATTGTTTGGTTTTTCCTAGTCTTACATTCTTTGCATTCCTCATAGTACTATACACAATTTATTTGGAACCATCATTTTTGATGGTTGACCTATCTCAAGAGATGCAGTACAATACATACATCTGAGTCAATCAGGCTATTCCCAGCTAGCAAGCTCGAGACCAAGAAATTGGATTAGTAGGGTTAACACTTCAACACAAAGTTTCAGCTGCTCATCAGCATGTTTATCAGCTGAAAACAAATCCCAAATATTTTGCCGTCTAGGCTTCCTCGAACTCCATACTTCTCACTTCAATCCTGACCATTTGAGTTGTAACGGCGCCCTACCTTGGTCTAGTGTTTCGGCGACTTGACCATTGGTCCATAGCTCCATCCTTTGATGCACTGTTTAATCACATACCTAGGGCAGAACTTGGTGGTGAGATGATTTAGTTGGGTCTTGTACTCAGTGTGGATGCGTTTGATCCATATTTGTGACTACCAAGCTTTAGCAACTAGCAGCAGTGTGTTCACGAAACCTGATGGGACTGGGGTGCGTTCATTGTAATTTGTGCCAGGGGCCGGGCTCCGACGTGCGTTTCAGTTTTCGAGGGCTTTGTTGAATGCTACGGGTTTTCATTGAGTTTCATTACGTTCATCTGCAGTGTTTTAGAGAGGATCGGGGATAAGTTCCACGAGTTCCGCCAGGATATCTCGATATTCCAGTTTCTGGTCTACCAAGAATTCGCCCTACAGTTGAGATGCCGTACAATTTTCGCTCGTCCTGGACTCCGTCACGGTTCTACGCCGGTGCAATGTTTCACCGGCCAAAGGCCATCAACCGGGATGGAGAGGCTCTGAGAGTTTTGAAGGGGTTATTGCACTAATTGGATGGTTTTGCATAGCGTTCTTAGCTGGGCACTTTGCACCTCTGCCATAAGTTATAACCTGATGCCACTTCGTAAGTGACAAGTCAAAACAGGCGATTCCGTAGTTCCCTATACTCAACAAAGTCATCTTTTGATTACGCAAACTTGCGCGCGAAACTATGTACGCTCATTATCTCATCTCAGTTGCCACGCACTGTTTGCCACATCGCAAATAACACATTTACTGTTATTCACTTCATCCGAACCCCGAAACTTACATAGGTCAAGGATTAGATAAATAAGTGGGTTCAGGTCTTAACATTAATAAAATAGGAATGTGCACGTGACTGATAAGGAATCACGAGTTAGTGATGAATGAGAGCGCTTTGGCTAGATATCACTAAGGAGTGATGAAGAAAAAGAAATGCACCTGATAAGGAATCACGAGTTAGTGATGAATGAGAGCGCTTTGGCTAGATATCACTAAGGAGTGATGAAGAAAAAGAAATGCACCTGTTGGAAGGTAGCACGAATAAGACACAAGAATGTTTGAGTGAGATTACTGAGCACGATACGCATTAGTAAAAGAGAGAAAACATATAACTACTAGCTAACCTGATAAGGAATCACGAGTTAGTGATGAATGAGAGCGCTTTGGCTAGATATCACTAAGGAGTGATGAAGAAAAAGAAATGCACCTGTTGGAAGGTAGCACGAATAAGACACAAGAATGTTTGAGTGAGGAAAAACAACATTTACACGCAAACAATAGTGCTCTTTATAGTGATAACTTTCCGATACATAGGTTACAATCTTTGATCAGGTTTGCGTCTCTCATGCGCTGCTTTGGGACAAGGATCAAACGTATATGATAATAAAGAGAAAAAGAAGAAATAGAAATAGAGATGAGAACAGAGACGTTTAGATACTAGGACCAATGCGGACAGGTTGCTACGTTGCTTGATCAGGATGTTGGCCATTGGAGTTATATCTCAATAAACATGTTGTTAGACTCGGATTGAAGGGAATCTTTGGAAGTATTCACATATATGGACATATCAATGAACCGCCCTTGGCTCCGTAGCACACTCTCCGTGGTTTCGTGTTTGATACCCGTGAGGCACTGTTAAAGTAATGCAAAAAAAAACAATCATCACGTATAGACTTACAAGTAGACTCGGTCGACGTTTCCGGTGGACGTGTGTGATCATGCCTCCTAGTCCACCTAGTCGCGAAGAGGTGAGTGAGCCAAGCGGCTGTTACTCACGGTATCAACCCTTATCAATCACTCCTTGCACAGTGGTCAACAGCCGAGTGTCGTACCAATTCATTGAGAATTCAATCTTCCATTTTTTCCCAACGCTTACTAACTAAAGTCACCTAGTTTAACTTTCTCCTGGATCCACGCAGGTAGCAAACTTAACAAAGTCCCTCGTTTTTTGAGCTATTCAAATTGGTTTCATTTTTACACTACAAGACATCGAGGTAAGTTGCGTGTCTCACTGACCCTGCCCGCCCCTGACCCATCATCCCATTCAAATCCCCACTACAACTGTCGTAGTGTGACGCTTTCATGGCGAAGCAGCTATGTAGGTCCCAGTGTTCGAGCGGACAAGGACGGGACACCATTGAGGCCCATTCGACCAGTGAAAGAGGCACATGTGGTTATAAAAGCCAAGCCTCACTTCAGTCAGGTTTTTCAATCATCCACCACATTGCTCCCTTTCATTCATCCTTGAATATATTTCTACATAACCTCCCCGCACGATATTCGCTCTTTCAAAATGCAGTTTGGTGTTATCTTTCTAGCCCTCTTCTTCCTCACCATCAGTCACGTTCAATGCGGTCCAGATGATGATATTAAGAATAGGAAGGTAGTCGCGATACCTTTCAAAAAGTTCTCAGATGGACAAACACGAATCCTCCTGGTGACAATGAAAGACAACGAGGACAAAGGGCCGATGTTTGTACGAGGACATGTCAAGGAACGCGAGGCGAGCAACACCTGGAACGCCGCGAACCGCGAAACGGAGGAAGAAAGTCAGTCAAGGGACATTCCAGCCTTTCAGAAACTAAACTTCGGAGCTTTACTTACGCGCAGTCCATTTCATCATCAGCCGGCTTTGAAAACAAGGTCGGCCATTCGGGCGAAACTTTCGTATCACAGCATCCCAAAAAACGCTTCGACATTACAATGCACCCTTATACTGTCGAAATCACTAGTGCGGTGTCTAAGGACACAGTAGACAAAGGAAAACGTAGATTTGAATGGGTCCTCCCATCCCAGGTGGAAGACCGCATATCAAAGGACGAAATGGTACAAGCCTGGGGTAAACTAAGATCCGTGTTCCACGTCTGATGAGAAATGTAGATGAAGTAAGTTTTAAATCGTCGCGGATCCTTGATTAAATATCAACTGATATGTGGTCGGCTGTAGCACAACTCTAGGTGGAAACCGGAACGGTCCTTTACGATTCGATCCTTTACTACCTACATATAACCTTTTATCAAAAGACAGACCTACTATTCAATCATTTAATTCATTCCTTTACTCCAAAAATCTATTGGTCTCCTGAATCTCCACGAGAGCATCAAATATCTTATATACAATTTGAAAATTATATAATACTGCCTCGTGCTCCCCCTCTGGTCTTCCATAAAACGCGCTCATTTGTGGGCCATGCTTCATTCCTTTGCTTCACTGAATTTCCATGAGAGCACCGAACATCTTATATGCAATTTGAAATTTATATAATACTGTCTCATACTCTCCCTCTTTTCTTAAAAGAACACGCTCATTTGTGGGCCAATCTGCTCCTCCGGAAAAATCTCGATGATTCATTTTCACCGATCTTGAAGTTGATTTTGTCAATGAGATACAATTTGTATGCCTTTGTTTGAAGTCGCAACTATAAGTCACATAGCCACAGACTTGTTATGAAAGCAAGATGGTCAGTATTATACTAAGATCATCAGGTATGCGCGCTGTCACATTGATCTCTATCAATTTGAAACAGGGTAGCACGGTCTTGGGGAATCGTGGCTTTCAATGCCGCCAGTTTCACTCCAACTAATCAACGGGATGGCCAATCCTGCCCTGGACAGCCATCATATTTCCAATCCTTACCAAATATGCCACTGGTTGAGAGCCATGTAAGAAAATTGAGGAGCAGTGAGATGAGGATCATGATGGAGGCAAGTTGAGATCTAGGCGAATGTCAAACAGTAATCTTGCCTGTCAAGGTGTCCCGGTCATTATGTCGACTTCGGTATGAGTTATGGATTGTACTTGACCATATCCTTCATCTTTATTTCTATGTTACACTCTTACCAACACGACAATTTAGAGTTTTGGATGCAAAAGATTGGTTCGAGGAAAACAAACTGAATAATTGTCTAATCAGGAAAATTTCAACTTGAAAAATAAAGACAACATCAAGTATAAGTCATTATCTACAAACTTATAAAAGTAATTGAGATTAGTGGCGTAGCTATATGATCACAGCACTGAGCAAGAAATGACAAAAAGAAAGCAAACATGAACAAATGTTGACAGGCTCTGCAAAGATAGTTGTTGATCAATAAATTTCAAATCCTTATCATTTCTCACTATTCATTTGAACGGCTGCCTCCTTGTCCCACTCCTGTTTGTCATCATCATAGTTGTAATCAAAATTGAAATGCATTTTAATTCCTTGTCCCCAATACAATACTTTCAATTCCTTGATCTCATCCATGCGAAGTCAAAAAAGCATCAACTCCGTCTCTCGCCACAGAGACCTATAGTGTTTTTCTCTGAGATAAGTAAGAAATGATTGAACTGTTCGTATCAACATCTCTCCTTCATGAGATAAGTGGGGGGACACTCGACTCCTTGGGGCTTCCTGTCAATCCGCTCCGACTTGCGCATCCGTCAAGCGACTTGCTTGCCGCTTATGTTTGACATTCGTGCTAGCAATGTGTACTTTTAGCACATGGTTGGACACAGGCTGGATGAAAAGGAATTTTTTTGCTGTGTCCAAGATTTCTCCGTCAGCTACACCACAAGGACACTTGGATGTCCAACGGATGTCCGAGTTTGCTTGGTGGGGGACGGACGTCCCCCCACAGCACACCGAGAAACGTCCGTCGGATTCCGACGTTCAGACACCTGAGCAGAGCCCATCGGGCTGCCCAGGACCCGCAAACGGACATCCATCTGACATCCCTCGAGGTTTGTCGTGAGGGTCAATGACTTCTCGATATTTCCCTGGACTTATGTAGGTTGTCCTGAAGAAAGCTACGGGTTGGTTTTCAGTTCGTTTATTTCAGATTTGTTTTGATCAACAACAGTGCATTTAAATTTCCTATTAAGCATTGTTATAAAGAAGATTTGTAATCTGAATGGCCAACTTTAATGAAATGATACAAACAAAAAGATGATAAAGACAATGAAGTGATAAAAGCAATGGAATAAGAGAAAAAATAAAACGATGAAATGATAAAAACAATGATATCTATCACTGAAGCTGATAAGAAGAATTGTCTTTTTCTCAATCATTGACTTGAATTGTAAGATTTGATGGATTCATCGTGTTCTGTAAATTGATCGATGACAAACTTTCATACCTTGTTTGGAATTCAAAGCAGACCAATTCCATTAACAACGACACCCAAGTAAGAAACAGCTGTAGATAGAAAAAGACTTACGATCAATCATTCTGGAGTTCATATCCATCATATGCCTATTGAAGCATTGAAAGAAACGTATTCATCTACATTAAAAGTTTCAAAAAAGTTTCAAAAAAGTTTCAAAAAAGTTTCCTCAAGGTTGGTTTATCGCCAATCAGTTGAAAGTCTTACTAAACAGAATTCAGAAATTGTTATGAAAAATGAATTGAGTGAAGGAAAGGTCGATGTTCCGATGCGATTGAAAATCAGATTAAGACTTTGGAGATTGGATTAGGTGTGAATGTAGTTGAAGAAAAAGAAAGGGGGAAGGGGATGTAGATCGAACGAGATCAAAGTGGAAGACGGAAACGAGAAGGAAGTGAGAGATGAAGGAGGATGAAGATTGCTTTGGTCAGGTCAAAGTGTCAAAGTCACCATGTGATGATGATGTCATTTGACCAAATCAGTTTTAAAATTTAACTGTCCTCCTCATCAAGGTCCTTTGCTGTGGTGCTAATTGGGCACCCAGTCTTGAGACTGCTGGTGGCTGTCCTGCTTCCATCATATGGCCAACAGACATTGGATTGCTAGCGGTTGTCTAGGGGTTGCTGTAAGGGTGTTCCATTGATTGGACATCCGTAGGTGATCCGAGCACAGTGTGCTCGAATCTCATCCTGGCGGGGACGACGCCAGAGCATCTTCAGGATGCGGCGGGGATATATTTGCATCCAGACGTCGAGCCAGCACCCCGTTAGTGGATGTCCGGTCGTGTCCCCAATTTGGGACATGCCCGATGCCCTGACGCAAATAAGTGTCTTTGTGGTGTACGCATACATTTTTCAACACGTCATAGCGAGCCAAACAGGACCCCGGAAAGCTCCCCTTGAACCTACCGATGTGTTTGGTATGATTTGAGTGGTCAAGATTTGGTCATGTTACTGACCAAACTGGTATGAAAATGGCTTGTCAGTCATTCATCTTACAGACGTGCCTGGTATGATTTTCAAAATCTCATCTTCATACCAACATTTTTGGCACTAAATGGCACCAAAACCTGTCTTTGTAGCCCGGGGCTCACTTTTGGTACTGAAATGTTACCGACCAATTTGGTATGAAAGCTCCGAAATTCCGGGATTTTTGGGTATGAAAATTCTCAAAATCCGGGTTTTACGTCGGTTGGTTCAGGGGGAGCTTTCCAGGGTCCTAGCCAAACCCAACCACGATTTCAGGGTCTACACTACCTCTCCCACTCGCGTATAGTGGAAAAGCGAAGGCCGAGCGAGAAAGCCGGCTGATCCAAGATTCGGTCATGCAGCCTGAATCCCGCCTGGGCTAGGTGAGACAATTGACAGACAGGCCCTTTTTTCAAAGCCCCAAGTTTTCAGATATAAACCGACGATACACTGATAAGAAAGTGAATGAACACCACAAATTCATCCAGGCCTTAGGCTTTACCTTCAAAAATGACCTCTTTATCAATTCCGCCTCAGCAGAATGACTGCGATATCATTCGACTTCGTCGAAAATTTCAAGAACATGATGGTCAGTAGATTCTTCTCCATCGCCGCTCTTCCCCATCTATCAGCTAAATTCCCAATCCCGCTCAACTGGTTGTCGTAATTCTGTCTACTAACTTGAAAAGCATTGGCTTCTCTCCTCCCGCCAAATTATACATATATGTACACACTGTGACTATACGCGCTGACCATACCGCGTATCTTTGCTCCTTTGAAGGCCCTTACTTGGGGAATATTCGACAATTTGCATCGGTTAATTCTGCATTACAAACAAAATGCTATCCTGATTTCTATAAGGTATATTTTTACTCGTGGTCATCATTTCATGGTTAAGTAATTGTTAGATTGACTTTTCTATTCAGGAGTTTGATTCGGGAAAATATACGATGGACACGCTGGATGATTGGAAGTTTGCATTCAACGAAATTCTGCAAAGACATTCAGATCATCTCAAAAAGCTCAGGTGCCGAATTCCTCAATCAGAGTTGGAGGAGGCTGATTATCCATGGGATCAAGAAGAATTGACTGATTCAGAATGGAATCAAGACTATGAATCGCGATCTAAAGTTTTACTCACATTCATACGATCTTGTCCTCATCTCAAAGATCTCGACATGGATCTGGATCCAACTCATTAACACACAAGGCTCTGGAACATCTGCTTCATCATACCTTTTGAAATCACCTGATGATAGCCCAATGCAAAACTTATCTGTTTCAACCATCTCGCGATTGACTTTGCTTACTCATCTTTTACTATCATCTCCTTTGACACGACGATACTACACAGAAACCTTCTTAGTAGACATGATCTCAAATATGTCTTTACTTCAAAGTTTCACTTGCTCAAGGATTCGTGCAATTCATCCCAAGCCTTTGAACGATCAAAAAGATGTACAAGATTGTCAATCTCCACTTGGAATCCATCTCGCTTCACTTACTCATCTTGTTGAATTGGACTTGGAAAGAGCGCAGTGTGTGGATGCCAGTTGGAGTTCCCTTCCTTGGAAAAGTTCATTAAAATCATTAGCATTGGAACATTGTGATCGAGTCACAGTACCAGCTTTGCATGCGTTCCTTAAGCGTTTCAAATCAACGCTAATCACACTTTCATTAGATAACGTTCCTTTCCACCACGACCACACTCAAAATCGCGATCTAATTCTTCAGGATTTATCAGAAAATGAATACCGATTTGAATTGCCTCAACTGATCAATTTAGAAGTCACAAGTCCTTCACACATACAACTTTTGAAAGCTTTTCAACCTTCACAGAACATTTCATTGATTTCATTAGGGAACACTCCAAAATTTCACGAAGCAAAACAACTAATAGAAGCTCAACTTTGGCCTAACTTGAGGAAGTTACAGATTATGGGTCAAGCAGATTACCTTAATCCTCAAGATAGTGAAGATCTTGACAATTTGTGTCAGGAATATGGTGTCAATTTGCAATTTGACGATGGTGAATTTGAGGGTACTGAGGACGTTGATGAGGGTGAAATTATGGAATATGTAATGGATCATGGGCTCAAATATGGCGAACAAGACAGACTGTGCGCTCCAATAGCTAGGATGGTTAGAAGATCGCAATGAGTAAAGTCAGATTTCGTTTCGATTTTTTGTAATGAAATGTGATTTTTCTCTCACTTGATAGAATTCAAAAATTGTCAGGATTTCTCCAAGTGCGACAACAAGAGACTGATCTAGCCGTTTGCTGATTTTGTGTCTTCAAAATTCATTTCCAGTCAACTCTTATTTTTCTATCAGGGAGTGTACCGCGATTCTGCTACACGACAAGAGACAAATGATGCCTGAGCTTCTCTGACCTTTCGGAAAGGTTCTGGCTACTGCAAAAAGATTGAAGAAACCAGGCAACTAGCGAATCAAGGGACTTTGTTTCACTTTGTAGCTTTGTTCCCCTAAGTCCTATAGTTCCCATGACTGTTTGATATCATTCCTTAACTACATTATTTGATAGCTTTCAACTAACAGTGAGCCATTCTTGAGACTGAGTCAAAACCTTCCTATTTTGTTCTCTATCATCACGACTTTCACAATCAGAAATGACTCCAAGTTTGATTTTCGACTTTAGGAAAACATTTCAACCATCTCATTAGATTTTACTCCATAATACGAGGCACGAGATTTACAACTAGTAATCACAGATCAACTTTGGCCTAACACCGCGGGAATTATTAAGTTCAAACCCCAATTGAGCAGAATTGTGGTGTCCAAGTCCGCAACTTGTCTCAATTGCGGATCTAGTTCATATTATGTTCACAATACGTTCACAAGTTTCCCTCGGGTTTTTCTGATAACCCTTTGTCATGAGACATACAAAGGCCCCTTTCAGACCGACAAGTGTCTTTCATAGTACATTCCATGTCCTCGCTATTTACGCTTGCCATAGACATGCCTTCAAGAATGTTTGGCAAATCCAGATTTGATGACTGTGGCATCCTTAAATCCAATGGAGTCAGGATGGCAAAGGAGCCTGACCCGTCCTTGGCCCGTCAGCCCACATGATTACAGCTTGAGGGCAACTTGTGAACGTATTGTGAACGTAATGTGAACTAGATCCGTGATTGAGACAAGTTGCGGACTTGGACACCGCAATTCTGCTCAATCGGGTTTTGAACTCAATAATTCCCACAGTGTAATCTGGATACGGTGGCCGTGGACAGACAAATCGGACAAAATGCAAAATTCACAAAAATAGTCATACAGCCCCGCTCAAAAGCTCTCCTCTGCCCCCCGAGCCGAGGTTACTAAGCCTGGCCTGCTGTGCTACAAGTCGGTGCATTATGGGAAATATGCTTTTTGTGCATTATGACCCATTTGGCAACTCGCGGTATAACAACCTGATGAAGTAGCATCTTGATCACTCGGGTCTCTTCCAGTAGTCTAATCTAACTCTAATAAAGCGAGTTCTCATCACTATGAGTCCAAGAGATACACAGTTGTCTTATGTTTCCGACTCTTGAGAGGTCCAAAGGCGGACAAGAAATGAACATCTTAGCATAAACCCGTGATGCCTAGCGAGTGGATGTTTTGAGTAACATTAGGACAATGACTCATTGTCAGAGAAACATGATCAAAGGGTCACCTTATATGGCACTCTTCATTTGACTGTAAGTGGAGTTGTCATTGAAGGAACATGGGCTTGAAAAATCATTCTAACATGGAGATATTGATTGATCTTGATAAATCCCCAAACAGAACAGATATTTTGTATTTATAAATTGAAAGTAATGGAGAGGATGATTCTTGAAGCTACAATACCAGAGTCATATTGACATCTGATTAGTTTGGCATGAGCACCTAAAACTACATTTTGGCGTAGTTGGCAAGTTGCGGCAAGGAAATCATCAACAAGCGTGACAGTCACCTAAACACAAACTAGACCCGACTTGAGCAACAAACCAGTAGGTGGGCGGGGAGCAATAGTCAGGGTCGGCAGATACCGAGCAAGGCTTTTGAGAGGGGCTGTATGACAATTTTTGCATAATCTCCACGGCCACCGTATCTGGAGCAGTTTCAAATTACAGATGGCACTGGTTACCTTGTGCCTGGAGATAGTAACACGTTAGAGGACATGTGTCAGGAATATGGAATTTGCATGTACTTTGATGATAGTGCTTGTGATGGTGTTGAGGTTGATGACACACAAATTGGGGAATGGGCAGACAAATGTGGGATTGGATCTGATGAATATTACAGAATTGCAGAATCCATAGGTTGATATGTAAGATGGCAGTGATGAGGAATTTGGTTTTGGATTCAGATTGTGGAACTTATGATTTGATGTTTTAAAATCAGATGTGATTTTTGTCATTCAAACATTAGTATAGAATTTGAAAACACCTGTTCTTGACTCAAAGGTTCACAAATCAACCAAGTAATTTTCTGTTTTTCCTATGAAGATTCATATGACTTCATTCCTTAGCTGTTTGGAGAGGGTGTAAGAGATGCTAAACTCTATCAAGATGAGCACATCACACAGTGACGTGAATTCAGCTCCAAGAGAAGCATCTGTTCAAAGGAACTGATTGATAGTTGGGATTGTTTGTGTGATGCCATATAGAAATTGTACTTTGGCAAAGACTTTTTCCACTTAAGTATGCTTGATATTCTCTTTAGTTCTTCAAATTAGAAGTTTCCCAACCAGAGACATAAATATGTCGTCTCTCTAGTTGATATGGGCCATCAACTGTGAAGGGATGTATCAGTGTGAAGTCACTGACTTACCCTAGAATGCTCTGTTTGTCCATGGCTGAGTTATCTGCGTGGAACATGTTGTTTATGCCCAAACTCATGACATTGATGGTCGTGTCTGAACGTTTTTAGTTGCTCATCATGCCAACGATCTTGTTTACACTCACCTCCTCAGCTGTCAGTACTCAGCCGCGCTGACCAGTCATTTTCTCTTCAGCATCAGCTTGCTTGATCGCAGTTGCAATCTCCTGGGAACTGCCTTCAAGTCATTTTGTATAAAGCTCTTGCCTATTGACTGTTGACCTTATCTAAAGGAATTTCTGATTCCTAATCAGATCAATCAACACACAATCAGTATAACAGTCTTAGGAGGATATAAGAAGTCCGGAGAAGTGATGTTAGACCGGATGTGTAGTTGATGAAAACTTTCTAAAAGATTGATGAGGAAGAAAGTTTTCACAGCAATGGAATCTGATATAGTAGTCTGTGTGATACAACATGTGGTTAGGTTAAAGCTTGTTGGAAAGGTTGTGAGTAACAAATTACACAAAGTACAAATTGTAAACATAAGAATAAATTTGGTATATGATTTGAAACAACAATTTGTTCCAACATTATCAGAAACCACTCTCATTGCTTAACCAATTACCCCAGTGTTGCGCATACCTTTCACTCAATCACAAATTATCATCAAACCAGTTGTTGACGTAGTTTTTTAATTCCAGATTCTTCACCTTCATGTATAAAATGACAATAGAGAGAAACAAATCAACTTTCAAGTCACTCCATTCACCAGAATCATCACCATCAAAATGCATACCCTTGAGAAAGGCTTCAAGTTCCACTTCAGTCTCATCTCCTCTATCATCTATGCCAACCAAGATCATAGAAATGATTGTCAACTGGATTTATCTTTCTGGAGAAACAGGTAAGTCTGACAGACATGACCGTAAAAATAGGAATCACAGTAAAGATAACGTTAGCAATATTGCTATCAATACCAAGACAAAGATGAAAATGCTTCTCATGACCTTCAGTGAATGAGGTGTCTGCAATAAATTGAGATATGTTCCAAAAGTCAGTCTGTCCTCACACCACCAACAAATTTACCTTGCATTTTTCAATCCAAGGTATCCTTGGATGCCAAACCTTGGACAGAAGCTTCCCGAGGTTTTGATCTGAGCTAATTTTCAGTGCAAGAGAATACCTTGGATAGAAACCTCGGACAAGGTCTGTCCAAGGATTGGCCTCCGATGATGCCTCAGATTTCTCAACCCAAGGCATCTATGTTGGCAGTGTCACTATTGATCACAGGAAATACATCAAATTATCTTGATACACTGACAAATTGCTTTCTAAAATTATTTTCAACAAGTAGAAAATGATTATAGCTTCTCTAATTCTGCATAAAACGCCACCTTTCACTTGCCCCTAATGATACTAACTATTTTTTCTCTTCTATAGGCAATGACTTGGTCCACCTTTGATTGCTTGCATTAGTCAATCACATGTATTATTGACTATGTTCTGCCTACCTCCATAAGGTCCGTTTCACATTGTACAAGGACTTGATTTGATCTGTTTTTGACAATACCATGAATGTTATCATGAGGTTGACTGTTCTTGATCATCCTGCTTCCAGTGCATTGTATTGATAGGTGCTACAGTCAAAAGTTTAACCAAACTACAGCCAATCGTTCAAAGACATTCACATCATGTAAGGTAGTTGTACTGGAGAGCTTCATATGAAGAACTTTACAATGAGGAACTCGTTGAAGGGAACCCAGACACCTGGGATGATAACACACAACTACAGTGGGATCCAAAGACTCAATCTGAACTCTTACTCAAGGTCTTACAAGCTTGCCCTTGACTCGCAGAACTTGATATTGATCTAGACCCTTTGATGCGGTGCTATGACCATAAGATGATTAATGAGTTCATCAAACCCATCACTCAAATTTCCTCCCTTGTCAAACTTACACTCACATCACCTGATGATCGACCTTATCTCAACAAAACTTTGGTGGCCAAGATCATTTCAAATCTCTATCAACTTTGTTCTTTCCAGTGTTCAAGGATCAGTGCAAGTGCTCCAAAGACTTTGAGCAACCAGCAACCCTGCCAATCACCACTTGGTCTTCAACTTGCTTCTCTTCCTTGTCTAACCAAGCTGACGCTTGAATTGGCAGATTGTTTTGATGTTAGTTGGACCTGGCTCTTATGGAAAAGCTCACTTGAAGAACTACATCTGTTTCATTGTGATCAAGTTTCAATAACTGTCCTGTACAGCTTCACCAAACTCTTTGCATGCACTTTAGTCACACTCAGATTGCATCATGTACCAGCACATTACACTGTATCTTTCAACAATGATTGTACCTTGCAGGATATCTTGAGCAGAAAACTTGTTGTCAAATTACCCAAGCTTAATAACTTATCTGTATCAAACGGTCTACCAGTCGGTTTCTTGAGAGCCTTTCACGTTTCAAAGAATCTATCCAAAATCAGCTTGCGTGAATACCCCAAATTACGTCAAACAGATGTGACGGCATGGCTCAAAGATAAAGTCTGGCCCAATCTTAAAGAGTTCAATATCTGTCATACAAATGGGTTTGGATCTATCCATACACTAACACAGTTGGCTGCGAAACATGGAGTCATGATGTGTCTCAACGGAAATACTGGTGAGCTGGATGACCACGGCAATGTGGATTCTCGTGAGGAAGGTCTTAGTGAAAGCAATGATGAGGATACTGGTAAGGGTGATTTGGAGATTCTCCATGAAATTAAGAACGAGAATACTGATGGGGTCAAGAACAAGAAACATGTCAATATCAAGCACGACAATCACGATGATGATACACCTGAACATATTCAAGATGTAATGGAAATGTGGACTCATGTTTCTGATTACAAAGAAGAGGTTGAAATTTCCGATCCACGCGGGAGGAATTCACACCTCTCAGACTCCATCTTGCTCAAGGGAAATGTAATCTAAATATAGCTTGGAGCTTGAGTGAGGTTTCTTTATACAAATCTTGGTATGGAAGCAGAAAGCAGATGATATGTGCTATGGACAGTTGTAGATTATATATATTGGAAACTAAATTATTGAGTGCTTCAGTTTTTTTGTAATGATGTTTTTATCTTGGGATTATCTTCTAGATTCTTTTTTTTGAAAATGTCTCTTTCCATACCTCTGATTAAATATTCTGTAATTTCTGAGTTATATCAACACTTTTGAAATTGCTTGTTCCCAACCTTGTGCATCACGCACCAGAGTAATGGGAGGTGTCAAGATGAAACAGCAATGAAATGAAAGTAGCCAAGATGATGACTAAATGAAATTCAATGATACATATACGTTCTGGAAGATTCTTTTGCAAATGTCCATAAGATGATCACATTTAATCTTACTCTTCATTTGAAGTATGGATAATTTACCTATACAAGCAAACAGACTGAACATAAACCATAACTTATCATGAAGCATTGGATGATTCTTGAGTCATCAAAAATACCTGAGGATGGGATCAATATGAAAGCGCAACATTGGCCCCGAAGCTCTCTTGCAGTGCGGTCCCATCGTAATGCGGTGGGCAGGGTCATTGAGCCACGGGCTGCACAATCGACCAGGGTTCTGGCCGGGCTCAGCAACACATCCATCCTGAAAACATTCAAGCCTTCAACTTGCAAGATAAGCCAGGAACGAATCATCCCATTTCAATTCGAGTTCTTCATCTAAGCATTCACATTCAGAAATGACTTCAACTTCGATGCCACCTTTATATCGTGGGGGTCGTTTATCATCTCTGCCAATTGAAGTCAAAGAAATGATTGTATACTGGGTTCATCATCTTCCTTCAACTCAGCAAAGATATTATCGACGTCATCGTCGAAAAAGATTTCAAAAACAAGGTGATAGTTAGTAAAGGTGTCTATCTTTGATGGTCAACCATCCCACCATTCTTCCTGATAGAATCGACTGTTTTCTCAAATCATCGTAACCAAGTCCAAATCATCGGCCAACTTGATCATGCCTCGACTATCACATTTATGCGTACCCATGCTGATGCCGATATTACATATTCATGCTGTTCCTAAGGTCTTCCTTTGTTTGATATTCGATCGCTCGCATCGGTCGATCGCACATTTCGTCAAATATGCAGTTTCTACCTCTATGGGGTGTGTTTCCTTTCTAGAAAATCTGTATCATCTGTTTCTGAGATTTTGACGACCGCCAATGATTGAATGATTATCTTTTGATTGCTCAGTGGTTGAACTTCTCACGTGGTGCGGTTCCAAGAATAAGATTTGCATATCAAGAAATCATTCCAAGACATTCACATTGTGTAAAGATGATTTGGTGGAGAGGCTCTTCTCCAGAGGTGTATTCACATACTGACGAAGTGCGTCAAAAGACTTGGGATGGATCTGGGCAGTCATCATGCAATTCGACAAGTCGATTTGAACTATTCCTCGAGATCTTACGAGCTTGTCCTCAAATCACCCATCTTGATATTGATATGGCAAAGGATCCTTCTCCGGACGGCGATGTCCGAGCAACTCAATCATCAAGTGTAACAAAGTACGACTATGGCAAGATGGCAAAGTTTATCAAACCCCTCTCTCACCTCACCTCCCTCACTCATCTTTCACTTGTCCCTTATGATAAAGGTGTTTTCACCGAGATTTTCCTAGTCGAGCTCATCTCTAACCTCCCTCAGCTTCAAAGTTTTGCCTGTTCACACATTGATCGAAGTGCTACGAAGAAATTGGCGGATTCCGAGTGTTATCAATCATCGCTAGCCGTTCATCTTGCTTCCCTTCCTCATCTAACCAGGTTGATTTTGAAGAATGCGTATTGCGTGAATGCTAGTTGGAGCGAGCCAAATTGGAAAAGCTCGCTTGAAGAACTCTCGTTGGCAAATTCTCCTCTGATCACCGTAGCAGTCTTCCATGCCTTTACCCAACTCTTTGCTTCGACGCTGGTGGAGCTTGAGGTAAATAACGTACCATGCGACACGTACTGGATGGAGGACCCAACCCTAACATTACGAGGCCCCTCCGGTGGACCATTGCAATTTGAATTGCCCAAACTCAAAACTTTGAAAATATCAACATGGCTTCCGGTCGGATTCTTGTGGGCCTTTCAAGCATCAAAAGACCTTTCATATCTTTTCTTACAAGAGACTTCCTTTATTGACTATGAAGAGTTAGTGGGATTAATAGAAGATGAACTTTGGCCCAATCTCAAGCGATTTCAGATCTCGCCTGAAACAGGGTCACTTTCGCTGGATGAGATTACTGAATTGAATAAGTCGTGTCAAAAACATGGAGTTGAGATGAATATCAATTGTAATATCAACAACGGCGAAGAGGATGATTCTGAAGATTCTGAAGATTCTGAGGAGGAGAAGGAAGAAGGAGAATCAGATTAGGATTGTCTTGAGGAAGAAGCAGTTGAGACAGTTTGCACATAAGTTGTTGTCTGAGAACTTTTAATTTCAAACTGCACTATCATTGCTTAAGCAAACTGCTCCAGCATTGTGCATACAATGCAATCAACCTTGAGAGTCTCATCATGCCAAGTGTTGATGTGATTTTTGAGCTCAAGACTCCTCAATTTCAGAGAGCAAATGACATTAGCAGGAACTCAATCAATGATCCACCCAGCTCATGCACCACACATCAGAATGGCTCTTCCTCAACATCTTCTTCATCAATTTTGTCCTTGAGGCCATTCACATGACCCATAGCTTTGCTGAGCAGATGCAAGGCAAGACTTGGGTGCATGCCTTGCATAGTAAGGGAGGTTTCAGTGAATTGGTAGCTAGGTATCAAATTGGTCCAAGACTCAATGCCGGCAAATTTTAGGATTTTCCTTGTGGTTTTGTTGTCTTTGGGAACATTGCAATGTTCAAGAAAGCATTTGAAAGCTTTGGTGTGAGCCTGAGCATGCTCAAATTCATCTGGTTTGTGGGGAGGAGGGTCCGAGGAAATGATAATTGTTTCACCATAACCAAACAAGCTAGAGAAGCTAGCGGCTATGGATGAAGATTTTTGTCAGTAGTAGTTTAAAGGAACAGTTAAAATTGATGATGTATGTATAGTGGCTAGTGTCCAAGCCTTTGAAATTTTGGACCAATTGGACAAAACTTCAAATTCAATGTTCTTACTCAAATGCTGACCTTTTGAGCATTTGACAACAAATTCATGAAGTTGTGATTGCATTTGGAAAAAAAGCTATGCATAGAAAGCCACTGGGTATTGCATCATGAATCTGTTCTCAAATGCTCAAAATGTTGAGATTTGAGAAAGAACAAATTTGAAGTTTTGTCCAAAGTTTCAAAGGCTTTGACACTAGCCACTATACCTGCATCTCTTTGAATTTGGCAGAAGATAGATCAATCATTATGCCCTTTCCAAACCCAGAATGCAAGCCTATAACATAGGGTCAGTTCCAATAGAAGATAGTCGTCAGTAGTCTCTCAATTTGAAGGAAACAATTCAAGGAAAACCCCAAGTGTACCTTGCTTGATTTTAATTTTTCTCCTGGGACCTTCAGAGAGGCAAATGACTCTTCATCGGTGTTGTATGAAGATATAATAGAGAGAAAGGGCCAGCTTACCTTGATCACCCTCAGTCTGGTTCTTATCATCATCAGACACACTTGCAAGACTGGCCAATCTGTTTGAACTGGTTGGTTTGGGAAATAAGAGTTTGGCAGGAGATTCATTATAAAGGGCATTGCAGAACCACCTGATTTATGGAAGTTTGGCAACAAGTTGAGCTACATTTTGGAGGATCACATCTTGACTCAGTTTTTGACTTTTGTTGCCTTGTGAAATACACAAGACTTCTTCATCATTGTAAGATATTTGTACATTCAGGGAGGGGTGTTGCGAGTAGCCATTCCATACATCTGAATTTGATAAAATCAAAGTGTTGGATATGATCACAAGAAACAAAAAAGGGAAAATAATGACCACCCCTTTCTCCCAGACCCCCACCCTGTTGTAAGTCAAGCAGCGGTGATGGAAGTTCAGATTCCAAGGGCAAAGCAAAACCGCACCATCTCCAGAGGTACCCTTTTGGGATAGCGCACGGAAGAGCTCTGTGGCAACGCTGGACTGCTGCGCTGCGCCGCGTTGCAGACGGAACGCCGGTTTCTCTGTAACCGGGCAGCGCAGCGCAACTAAAAATTTCGTTGCGCGCAGCGCAACGCAGGCGGAGAATTTCCGTTGCAGAATTCTGCAACAGCAACGCATCAGAGCAGCGTGAAAAAGAGGGGAAATCTCTGCGCTGCTCGATGTTGCAAGCAGCGCAGCGCAATGAGCACTAGGAAGAGGCGTAAAATGCCTATTGGCTTTGTTTCATATATACCCTTACTAACTACCATTTATTCCTACTATTTCACCCATTAGCACTCTTTATCAAATCACCAACTACATCCATTGCCGCCCCCATTGAATCACCTAATTCAACACCCTGCCTAATCCACATTTGAGCACCTACAGAAGTCTCGATGGTACGAGGTACCAAGCTGCCCCGGTCAGCACTTGCAACATCAGCTGCTGCTGAAAAAAGCCGCTTGACTGCGCTCGAAGCCGCAGTGATACTGAGATAATCGCGTGCGAGGGAGGAGAGCACCGGGTATTTGGCTGCATGAACCTTTAAAACAAAACCAAAGGTCAGTAACAACGATAACAATTAGAAGGCTAAAAACGTGACTCACCTTCCACCACAGAAGGATTTCTTTTGGATCCCCAATCTTCTTGGGATCAGCATAGTCAACGTTGCTGAGGTACCTATCCAGCTCGTCAACTACCTGGGACTGGATACCAGCCCCAAATGCAAACGCACCTGATGGTGCGCTATCTAAGCCCGTACTGTCAGGCTCTGATGTAGAAATATCGATTGATTGAGCTTGTAACTTCTCGGCCTCGAGCTTTGCTTTTCTAGTATTGAAGTGGGAACGAAGTAGTTGTTGGGTGTTGATAGTGATTGGGTCATCTTTACCTAATGCACCCTCAAAAAAATGAAGGCGCAGTCCAGGATGAAATACAGATGCCATTACCAAGCTTTCACATTCGAGCTCCTCCTTGTAGTAAATTTCAACCCTTTCTTGCATCTTGAGAATCATCAGCAAGACAGCTTCATCAACCACCTTAGCTTGACGTTTCAAGTGAGCAGCAAGGTCGTAGTACATGCCAAGGACCATGCATCCGCTTGGTATATTACCTTCCATCTTCTTAGTAAGAGTTACAAAGATCTTGAGACAATATCTTCAGTCAGATTATGCTCACTAAGTTTAAAATCAATTATTGAAGATTACAAAGATTACACACCTTGAGCTCAGAGTTGACTTCCTCAATAGTGTCCCAGTCGCTTGGCGAGAAACATATTTCATGAAAATATCTGCAAGGTTTACCACTAGCACGACGTCGAGAGCCGCTCCCTTTAACCTTGTCAAGGTCAGCTTTAAGAAGCGCATCTATAACCTGGAAACATGACAAAACATATCAAAAGAAGTCATTTGAACTATACTCGACTTTGGTTGATCAGTAGAGATTTAAATAGCAACTCACTTCCTTTGCACCAATTCCTTTACCTCGTGATTCATATTTGATATTCCATTGGATCCCGTAACCCGCAATGAGGCCTGGTCCTGTATAACCAAGGCGCTTGGCCTCTTGCTTGAATACCATTCGCCATGCGCTAGATCAAGTTATACGGCGTATAACAAAGTCGAGCTATGAGATAAAAATAAGTATATGTTAGTTTGACATCTAAAGAGTATGGATCAGAAAGGTACTCACATTTGTCATCAAGGTCAGTATTCGATGCTTGTTCTTGTGTTTGGTAGTAAGCTCAGCAGCTCGGTCTGCAGCTGAGTAAGCATCTCCTTCATTCTCAATCGCAGCTAACTCCTCATCTTCTAACCGGTCAAGCTTGGCATCTTCTAAATCTAGTGCATCCTCAGCATCCTCGTCATATTCGATTTCGGCGGCTTCCTCAGGTATTTCTTCTTTGTCATGATCTTCAACCGCATTCGATGGAGCCGAAGTTAGTATTTCAGAATTGACTGATTCAGTATCATCAATCACTATCGCCACTTTGTCTTCACACTCCTCATTGATGGTTGGGAGAGTACCAGTGACTGGAAAAACCCCCAGAAGGGTCTCTCTAAGACGAGAAGGGGGCTTCGGAGTCATACCAAGCTGTGAAAGGCCAGCATTGACCACAAGCTGTAGCTTGTGGCAAAAGCACTTGACATGAAACTTAGGAGTCCAGCTGTACTTTCCTGTCGTGTCCTTCTGGCTGAGCTGAGAGTGCATCTCCTTCGCCATTGTCACATTTGAAGAGGCTGAGTCCGTAGTTTGGGCGAGCATGTGCATACAAGAAAATAGAAAATGTGTTAGTATTTCACCAAGTAATTCATGACGATCAAAAGGAAACTTATCTTGACATGAAGACCATGTTTAATTAAGTAATTGACAATTGGGGCCGCCAAAAACCAACCTTGATGGTGCCATGCTACAAGTTTGAGAGCCAGATGGCGTTCGACAAACTCCCAGTTTTTGTTGACATAGAAGACAGTGGCCCCGATGAAACCGTGTATGTTGCCTTTTGATGTCCAGACGTCGTGAACAAGGGTAAACTTACCCGGAATATTCTACAAGTATTGTTCATCAAATTACAACTTGAGCCAATAATGAATAAAGAAACAAATTAAATAAACTACTAACCAAGAGTTCTTTGATAACAGTCTGTTGAAGAGGCATGTATATTGTTTTGGCTTCATTTGCCATCCACTTTTTACCAAATATCTTGCATTCCTTGTGGCAGTACAAGAAGGCTGCTCTGAGTAAAGCATCTTCTACTCAAATCCAAGGTTGTGCATGCCTGAGAATCCACGGACAAAGGATCTGGTTAAGGACTCGGTTGTTGAAGATAGGAGCCGGATTGCCAAAGAAAGACTTGATGACCGGTTGAGCTGATGATTGCTTTGCTTCAGCTGCCTCTTTGGCTGTTGGAGGAAGTTTCATACCGGACTTGAATGCTGCATTTCGTCCTTTACAGGGTTTCCAAACTCGACCGGTGTGTACACCATCTCGATGGACCTTAAGATTACTGGTTAAGTTGTCCTTACTGACACGAACCAATCTGAAACAGAATCGGCAAGGGTAAGAGAGAGGTGGGCCATCAACATTCTAAAGAAAAAAAGGCAGAACGTATGAGTTACACTACGTACACCTGATGGTAGACATATTGATTATAAACTTACATCTTCTTTTCCATGCAATGGCTTATCATAATAGGCCAGTAGTTCAACTCAGTCCTCATCAGTCATAGTAGCCTTGAGTTTTTTTGCGCGGTCTTCTTGGCTGACTTCGTTATCAGAGTCCTGAGCAAGATTGACTTCCATCTCCTTGGATATTGTCGCATCAGACTGGAACCAAAATTTTATAGATTCATAATGTATTAAACAAACACATCAGTGTAGAACTAGTGAACAGAGATACGATTGACAGGAAGTGGACAATTAGCGACTGAACTTACGGATGGTTCTTGTTGTCCTTTTTCAGCTTCTTGTCCGAGTCCCTTACGTTTGTTAGTCTTGGAAGCACGCACAGTCGATGGACTTGATACAACTGAAGTTGTGTTGCTTTTGGGTGTACAGATAGGGTTCCGAGTCGGCAGTGCACGGCGGCTATCAGGCGATGGGGCACACATGTTGGTGTCTCTACGGACAACCGGTGGTCGGCTGGATTGACGCGGAGTAGCGGGAATTGGTGGATTGGCATCAGTCTCTTCAGTTGAAGGAGACTGAGGTCGGGTTGGTGCTGAGCTGGATCTGGATCAAGTCATGTTGGTGGTATGGTAGTCATAGGTGGTGATGTGGTTTGGGATGTTGGATGATACGGTTTCCAAAGTATGGAAGACCTGAGACCTACAGTCCTTTGGGCTCGGGCTGGCAGCAAAATCCCCACGGGCCGACACTAGGACCGGGCATCGGGACCGCAGCGTACCGGCATTAGTGCGTGCAGCGCAATGCAGCGTGACGGTGTGCAGCGCCTGAGCACCGATGTGTGCAACGAGTTCTGCACCGCACCGCTTGGCAACGCAGCGGACCCATGGCACGCCTGGAATCAGCAGCGGGCAGCGCACTGGTGCCTGAATGCAGTGCAACACCACGCAGCGTCCAAATTTAGGTTGCGCAGCGTTCCGCTGCGCGTTGCCGCAGCGCAACCAGTCCAGCGTTGTCTGTGGTTATCTCGTGAACCTCAAGGTGCTTACAGGCATTCTATCACACAAAAGTAGAGGAGAACAAAAATGTGAGAAAGAAAGAAAGTCAGAAGGGGTAGAAACAGATCTCACAGGGGGAAAAATAGAAGCTCACATAGATGTGAGCAGAGAAAGTTTGGAGGTTTCTCCAAGATTGTTTCCAGTTTGTTTCCAATTTTCTTCCAATTTTCCTCCAGTTTTCTTTCAGCTCATCATCTGATAAAATGGTCAGCATGGCCTGAGAAGATGAGTTAGGCCTTCCTCAGGCTTTATCCCTCAGCCAAGAAGCCTGAGGGAGGGCTGGCTCATCTGCTCAGGTCATGTTGGGCCCACCAATGCTCAGCCTGCAAAGTCGCAGCAAGAGACCCTACCAAATGTGAAAAACACAATGGGAACCATCCCTTTGGATAATTCTGATCCCAGGAATGCCACTGAGGATTAGGTGAGCAGCTGTGCTGGACTGAGCAGCCCCTCAGCCAATACCCAGTGACATCCTTTGGATACTTCTGATCCCAGGAATGCCACTGAGGACTAGGTGATCAGCTGTGCTGAAATGATCAGCCCCTCAGCTAATACTCAGTGACATCCTTTGGATACTTCTGATCCTGATCCCAGGAATTCCACTGAGGACTAGCTGAGCGGCCCCTCAGCCAATACTCAGTGACATCCTTTGAGATCCTTTGGATCCTCCTGATCCCAGGAATACCACTGAGGATTGGCTGAGAAGCTGTGCTGAACTGAGCATCCCCTCAGCCAATACTGAGTGAAATCCTTTGGATACCTCCAATCCCAGGAATGCCACTTAGGACTATCTGAGCAGCCTCTCAGCCAATACTCAGTGACATCCTTTGGACCCTTCTGAAGGTGATTCTGAGTATACAGTGATGTGTCAGCTGGGTCCTGAGCACTCATCCATGCTCAAGGGAGGCTCATCCAAGATGAAGATGACCATGCTTTAGCAAACTCAAGCAATACCTAAGTATTACAGGCTGAGCATGTTGGCACCACCAAAATGGTGAATTGAAAGAATCTGAAGGAAATTGAAACATTTTTGGAGTTATCAGGAAGGTACCCTCTGCTCACATCTATGTGAGCTTTTATTTTTCCCCCTGTGAGAAAAACACACCTCTAAGTCTTTGGTAAGTTCACCTACCTGCGCTTCTGCCACAGTGGCAATGCTGGCTGATGCAATGAATTGCTGTGAAGCTGTGGTCTGAGCAGAATCTGGAGAGTCAGCCATTTAAACAGAAGGTAACATAAAAAACAACATACCTGAGCAGCTTTCTTGGCTTTTTCCTTTGCATTTTTGGTACAAGTAGTCACCAAGCCCTTATGTGTAGTGGTTTTTGCAAGTAAATCCACAAAAGCCTGCCAGGTTGAATAATCAACAAGGAAGACTTTTTCACAACCAACTTGGCCAATCCATCTCAAGTGCGGAGCCATATTGCTGCTGAGAACCATATAATTTTGGTGCATGCCAGGCTCATACTCCTTGCAGATATCATGGCACATACCTTTGAAGTCATTGAGAGACTTTCCAAATAAACACTTGACCAAATCATTGATGTTCCCTTTATTGAACATCTTTGTTTCAATTAAGTGCATTGCAGAGGCAGCCGCAGCTTTGCAATTCCTGCTAGCTACCTTAATCAATGTGTTTGGGTAAACTTTAGCATCCTTTTCACTATGGATTTTGAACTTGGGCTGGACAATCATCTTTTTTTGTTTATCAAATTGAATATGAGGGGCAGTACCAATCTGGTAGAGGGGGTTTTGTTCACTACAGATGGCTGGAGTGTTGTCACCAGTTTTGTTGCAAGACTTTTCGAAAACTAAAACAAAAGAGATTTCAGTTTGAGAAATTCCAGTCTGTATATGCAGAAATATCTACTTACGTGCATTCATGTGCCTGTAAGAGGTACACAAGCAGAGTACAAATCATGGGATTTCAAGTATGGGTTAATTAGGATGGATGATACATTTGGTCTCTGAATCCCGGCTTTGGATGGCTCCTCACTCTTTTGAGAGCTCATCACAGACTATCTGGAGCTAGGTGAGAGTTTTCTACTTTATCATTTCTCTTTAGTTTCTATGTTCTTTTACTTTGTGAGTTGTTACTGACTCTTCTGAGAGCTCATCACGGACTATCTGGAACTAGATCGTAATAGTAAACAAATTTCTAAGTCCACACTCTCTTGAGTCACTCCAGAGATCATTTCTGTGATCTCTCAGTGAAGGTTCTAAGGAAACTTACCTTCAACAGCAGGGGCTTCTGGGGCATTGGCAATTTGGGTTGGTTGATTAGACATTTTTAGTTTTGGTTCTGGTGGTTTCTCAAGCTGATCATGAAGAAAGAATTGAAAAAAATGAGCCAAATAAAAATAAAGATGAGAGAAAAAGGAAAAAGACTTCAAGATGAACGCACTAATAACAAGACTGGGATGTAAAGTTTTGAAAAAGCTAAAGGTAGAGTTTAATAACACAGGTTTGATACCTGGGAATTCATGAAGGATGCAATGGTCAGGAGATGATAGATAATAATCCGGACAAACAAATCAAGATATGATTTCAATCTTACTGGCTGAGTTTGCTAGATCAATGAGAAGAAGGAAAATATTGGCCAAAGCACGAGTATTTATATGTTTGGGTGTGACCAAACAGAGCCCTGTTTGCTCAAACCAATCCCTGTTTTCTGATGATGATATATGATATCATATGCCCATTCATCATTTGTTGGTGGCCATAACGGGGAGCAAGATGAAAATTGACATCACATGGTTGAAATCTTTGGTATACACAAATGAATTAATTGCTAGCCAACATACTTGTTCTTTGATAGAGATTCTGTTCTTTCTAGCTAGCCAAATTCCTCATTCTATATAGAGATTCTGTTCATTCTATCAATTAAAAAACCAAAAACACACTTGGTGTTGTATTCACAATCAAACAAACCATACCCTGTTCTGATCAAAAGTTTAGACGAAGGTCAGGATCCATGTTCCATTCATGTAAAAAGACAAAAACACAATCAATACTGTATTCAAAAAGAATCAAAACAAGCACTCTAGAAGGGTAGATGTTTCAATGATCATTATCAAAGCATTATGATCGAAATCTTTGGCAAATAAGAATGAAATTGTGTTTACGTACATTGGTCCTTTATTGAATGGTGTGAAGGGATTGAACAAGTCAATCCAACTTTTCAAAGCTGCTGATGGAGGTTGTTGAATGAGGAGAAACCGGAATTGGAACCAGATAAATATGTCTGAAAGCCTTCAATGACAGTGACAACCCCACTATGATGGCTTAAGTTTGAAGGAAGCAAAAGAAGGTTTAGGCATGTAAGGTAAAAAAAAATGTGTTTTGGACCACAAATTCAACCCTAGTTAAAACTGGGCAACACACATTACCTTGAAATTTGCCAATATTTCTCACAACAGCTGTCAGTGTCACACTGGGGGTGCGGCCTTTTGTTGAAAGGCGCACCTATGCACCTTTTCTTGGATCAAAACCACGCTTGGGCGCCACTGGCGTGTTTTTTTAAGCAAAAATTGAGCCAAACTCGAGAAAGGCTTCTCTTTTGAAAAATTTAGATCTTAAAATACTTTAATAAACAAAAGAGTGAGATTATGGAAGAGATCCAACTAGTGGAAATTGACATCTTTGGGGTTCCAAGCTCCAGGTGCACTGTGTGTCTTCTGAGCTTTTGGCATATTGTTGACTGGATAAAAAGATGAACTGGCTGTTGAATATGAATCCATATAAATATACATGAATTCAGAATGAGACTCAAACCTGGGGGCAAACCTGATGGTATAATCAAACCTAACAGAGCCCCCCTCGCCATGTTTGTTAGGTTTGGATACTCATACCCAATTTGGGTGCACCAGCCAATTTTTTGAGTTTTTTGGGCGCGCCTTGCGCCTGGGCGCGAGGTGTGTCGTTTGGCACATTTTTTTTTCTGCGCCCCCAGTGTGATGTCAGTGTATGTTTCAGTCTATGATATCATTCATACAAGACAATTGGCACCCAGCCGCCACACAGGCATGAGTCAAGGCAACACAGCTATTGGAACCCTGCTCTAAAAACAGACAGTCACTTGTTCAGGTGTGATTGTGCAACAAAACAAATGCCAATATGCACAGATGTACCTGGCAGATGTCAGCAATTAGTGCATGGGCACAGACTATCTACTTGCAACAGAACCAAAGCAAGACTTGTGCTACATCAGAACTTGGGAGTCCCCAGGCAAAAGAATAAGACCCAGAAGAGAATGTGCCATTAAAGTAGTTGGGTGGTAAATTACTACAGGTATAGAAGGGCCCTTGGCTCAACTCACAGAAGGTTGAATGAAGAGTGATATCCCTCGAGTTTCATCACGGGTGGGAGGATGCAGAACAGAAAGGCGTTACACAAAAGAGCAAGAGCTATTGAAGCAGGTGGTGGTGACCTTTTTTTTCTTAACTTAGGGGGTGTGAAGTTTGATTTTTTATAACAAAAAAAACTATGAAATGGCCAAGTTTTTATGTTATAACTCAAAAAAAACTTAGCTGTGGTTGTATGATAACTGCTAAACCACAATCGAGGTTTTTTTACATTTTTGCCTTGATCATCCACCTGGTGAGGTGAAGACTGCTGGTAAAAGGATGCAAGGTTGTCCTTGCATCCACCATCAAGCTCAATGTGTCTGAGATCAAATCGGTCAAGGTGAGCTCTTTGATCACATCTTGCAAACATAAATTGTTTATGTTTTACGCAAACGGGATACATAAAACTTCTCTCGTTTGCGTAAAATTTGCGTAAACTTATGTTGCTGCGGGAGAAGTCTTTTATGGTAAAAACCGTAAAAAAAGTCAAACTTGACACCCCCTATTTACTTTCCTTTATTATATGTAGGTGGATATATACACCATGATCCTCAAAGCGAGTTACTGTACACTTCCAGTGCTTATAAAAAACCTGTTGCATTTGAAGTCTTCATTGAGAGCAATTTTGTTCAGATGACCAATTGGTAACAGCGAAGTGAACCTGGAGTATCAGTACAGTGTGTGACCACTTGGGGTTTTATTGACACGCCGTAGCGCTTGTGTGATATTCTCGTGCATAGCTCAAAACTACTCCAGGGCCTTGGTGTAATTTGACTTTGTTGGCGGTGCACGAAAAGCTTCCTGCGCGGCTGCTTCAACAAATACCACACAGGCCTGTGAGCCAGGGACAGTGTTGTGGACCTCAAGGCCTATAAAGTGTAAATTCCTTTACGAGTCATGGGTGTTGTGAGCTCAATCGGCTGCGGGTATGAATGAGGTCTCGTCGAACCGGTAAAAGAAGGATGACTTTTTCACAAGGTCTATCACCATCCAGCCAAACAGGAGTATGAAGGTGATGCTGATGCTCTTTGTAAGTCGATCACACTCTTGTCACTCAATCTGGCAAGTTTCAATCGATTACTACTCTAGACAGATCCCATTTCTGGAATGCCAATTTATGTATAGCAACATGATCAACCGAAAGTGCACAATTCATTCAAACTTAAATTTCAATACATTCATCGACTGCGTCGGATGTTTTTCCCTGACTCTGGAGTTATCGTGTGAATTTCTGAAGAAACGATGTACTGAATCAATGGTGGGCAGCAGGCGCAGGATGATCACGCTCAAGGAAGCTGAGAAATTCGTCTGCAGATTGACTGAGAGTAACAAAGGTATCAATTTCGAGATATTTGACTACAAGACTTGAAGATGGAGGACAAACCTCGATTCGACCTCAACACCGCCTTCGGAAGTGGTGGCAGTGTTGACGAGGCTGGCACTGTCCCAGCTTTGCAATTCTTGAGCGACGTCTTGAGAAGTCGGTAGAACAGGAGCTGATGGAGCAGGTGGCATAGTAAATTCGCGGACTTGGGTTTGAGCGCCGAGGATCGATGGAGACGGCTTGTAGGACTTTAATTCTCGGAGGTAGAGCTCTTGAACGAAATCTAAAGTTGTGAAACCAAGAATGGTTAGAAAGCAGCGTTCATTCGAGAATATCCTTGGATGACAACGAGTATTGAACGTTACCTTTCATCGAGAGCGAGGATGAAGTGAAGGACCTCTGTGAAGGTACATGGAGTGATAGAGTACGGGCCTACGAGATCATGAACGAATTGTCAGCACCATCGAAAAAGTTGGTTTGTCAGGAATCAAGAAAAGGACCAACAAGTCGAGTGGATGTTCTAGCGATGTTGGACATCTTTGAGTTTGTTCGAGTTAAGATCAACGATCAGGAGAAAGGTTGATGAATGTCTTGAAGTGTAGGCTCGATGGGGAATGAGTTTGTTTGCTAGGTCTAAACTGTATTTTGGTTTGCTACATTTCAACTTTTCACACATCCGATAGGACGATTTCGGGTCCTCATTACAAGCATTTTTCAAGTGAAACCTTCATCTGTATCATTTCACACACCGTTACATCTGAACACTTCAAGTCTGTCACAGTTCTTCACTTTTACTACTGACAGCTGGTCTTAAATCTCTTTCATCAAAGCTCAAAGGCCCAGTGATAAGCATTTCATACTTCCTTTCTCTTTTCTATACACCTTGGTATGTTTAAAATGACTTGGTTCCACCTGGTCAGTCCATTCATCATCGGGGAACCTTCAAAGACACTTGAAAATTAAAACACAAAATCACCTGCATGTTGCAAATGGGATTCAATAAAGTAATCTATAAATCTCATGGAATTCGAGATCACAGTGATGATGTTGCTGAAGATTGTGATGTCATAAGAAATTGAGGAGAATCACCACAATGGACATGAAGAAATCAGAGCATGTTGATTATATAGGACTTATTTCGACACACAACACGCATCATGGAAACAAAATGATTGCAGATAAGTGTTGTGGATAAAAATCATGTCATGGGTTACCATGACCCAAACTACAATAAGGCATATGCGTTGGAGTAGGGCGGAGGTCACTGGACAGCAAAAAGCAAATACATTCTTGATATGAGATTCTGTGATACGTATTGAGCCATCCCAGATTCTAAAGTTGTGTAATCAAGGCTTACCTGAGCTCATTCGACTAAGATTGATTCGCATGGGCAGTACGACGACTAACAGTACTTGAGCTCTCAGGCGCTCTTGGACCAGTGTACGTTGGAGTGCGGCGAAGAAAACTGAAAAGCGAATTGATTGATTGTTAAACCACGAGATTCTTTCATATGTATAGTGAGCTTTCCAAGATTTTCAAGTAGCGGGATCAATTCTTACTTGGGTTCATTCACAATGCCATTACGACGACGACTAACAGTACTTGAGCTCTCAGGCGCTCTTGGACCAGTGTACGTTGGAGTGCGGCGGAGAAGACTGGAAAGCAAAAAGGACGATGATCGTTAAACCAAAAGTGTTTTTGGAGCGCATGATGCTATAACCTTACCTGTTATGCTCCATAGTGCCCTCAAGCCCTTGACTGGAAACCACCCCGACGGCTAAGATAGCAAGGCTGACAAAGATTGCGAATTGCATGATGAGATTTAGACAGGGGCAGGTACGAGGTCTGGATGTGTGATGGGGAATTATTTAAATTTGGAAGATATAACCAATGATGATGAGATGGAGACACGACACGATTGAAAGAAATGCGAAAAAAATTAAAAGCAAGGATGCACAGGTTTGAGGAGCAGAACCACGCAGGATTCGAAGTTAACTATGAACAGAGACTGCTCAATCATAGATCAGACTTCATCAGACAGACCCCTCAAAAAAGTAGCTATGTAGACGGATCTTGATAGCCTTTTCAAAGGGTCTGGTAAAACGTACCATGGAGTTAGGTGGGGGCACATTTTTAAAAATTTCTGCAGTCCATTCGAAGGAAAAATGAACTTTTTTTGGGGATTTCTTGTGAGTTGGATTCTGCCCGAATAACAGGTCAGCGACAAGCTTCATATTCCTCGTAGCGACCTTGCTCGTAGCACAAGGTTCGACGACGTGGCACACCGCTGAAATCCCTGCAATCACAGTTGAATGACAAATATAATTATCTCTTTCCTTCAGGAGATACATTGAGAGTGAGGCGCTTGACCTCACGAAACCTCATTCACATTCCATCTATGTACACACTTTCCACATCTGCAATGGCAATAACTCCATCAATCAAAATTATTCAAAGGCCCGAAATTCCTATTCATCACTACGGTTTTCCATCTGCGTTGCTTGATCGACAATATAGAATCTGCATTAAAGGTTGTTGAAAGGGTCCAATCCAATCCAATCCTTCACTAATCTCAGATAGTCTAATTAACTTCTTGTAAAAGCGAAATGAAAGTGAATGTGAGAGTGAAGAAAGATCAATTACCAGGAGCCAAAGCATTGACCCTTCGTGGCTGTGTTGGTGTAACTAAAAGAAAGAGCTTAACCGCGTCACTCGTAACGTTCGCACACTTTTGGAATACTATTCAGGACTTTACAGTACGAATTCTATGAGTAACCCACAGTGAAGTCGGAGGGATTTTCGATAAATGAATCAAAGTAAGCAAATTGTGATTTTGATCTGATTGAAAGAGAGGACAGCTTCTTTATTTTGATAACCGTAGGATTTCATGACTTGGCCGCGTTGAGTGGAAACCACCAAATGGTTTGTTAACTTCTTGATTTGATTCTGAAAGACTGACAAACAAAACCTTGCAAGTTGTTGAGCATCAGTTTTCCAAGACATGGATCCTTTGGCTGATCAGTTTACCAAAGAGGCTGGTTCAGCTTCTATCTATACCGCGACTTCAATGATGAATGTTGATCAAATTTGTGGGCACAGTTTACTCAGAGGAACTAGCAGGCTTATTAGCAGGCTTTTTGTCTGCGCAAATCCTATCCTTGAGAAGAGGCTTCCTTGTCCAAGACCAGCAATTTGTACCGAGTTTAGACAATTTCCAAGATGTCGCAAAACATTTCGAAATGTGATTATACCCTCAATACATACCAATTGTCCACCTCATCATCTTACTGGACAGTTCAACACTGGCAATACATACATAAAGAATCACCCAACCAAATCAAATCTTAACCCAATTCATCCTTTTCAGATTCTTTACAACTTACAATGATATTCACCAAACCTCGACAAAAAATATTTAACAAATCATCAATTATTTCTTACAATTAAATTATTCTACAAATCAATTCTCTCATTTATTTCTTTTTTTTCTCTAATGATAAATTCTCAAAACACTTTCCTTCAAAAGAAAATTCAAATCACAAACACGAAAAACCGTGTTTTTGGGAAATAAATTAACAGACATTGATACTGATACTGGAAAAAAACTTGAAAAAATGATACTTTTCATCCAAGAAACTTTATAGGACCATGTATAGAAGCTACAAACCATGAAATCAAAGATATTCTCAGACTTTGGTCACATACCAAACCGAATTCCATAAACCGAAACAAACTTACGATCATAAACACCAGGCTGAATACTTCTACTCTCCTGTCCCTCTTGTTCGCTAGTCTGACTAATCTCAGATGTTCTTGATGATCCGATTCCAGATCGAGTCGAAGATTTCTTTGGTTTCGATTTCACTTTACTTTTGTCCTTTTTAGGTGTTTCTAAATCCAGATTTCCAGTTTCGATAGATTTTTTTAATTCATTTGATTGGATTCTTCTTGATTCTAAAAACTTATCTGTTTGATCTTTAAGTTGTACAATAAATTTTTCAACTTTTTTTTTCCGTCATACAAAATTAATCAATCAATCAATTCATGTTCCATCCAAAAAAAATCTATCACAAAAAAATCATTTTCATAGTTAACTTACATTGTTGATGAAATCCAAGTCCTTCTTTAAGTGTATTCATAATTTCATGAAATTTATAATAAGCTAAATCAAACTTTTGTAACATCTCTTCTCTTGCTTTGGTCACTGGATCATCAATACGTGAATCTAAAAAAGCTTGATTAGCTACCTAAATTTGATACCAACTTGCTATGATCAGTACATTTTTTTTTGCGCGCGGGGGGCTCATCTTAATTAAAAGATGAACAAAACTCACCTCAATTTCACAAATCAATTCATCTTGTCGATGACCATTAGATTTCAAATTATCCTTTAATTCTCCATACTGTTCAACCAAACGGTCTTCAAAGATCTCTTCCCAAGAGTTTTCAATTCCTTGTACATCTTTCTTACTTAAAACAAATTCTCTAATTTGATCTTTGACCATCTTTCGATGAGCCGAACCCAAGATGTTTTGTCGTTCGATCCTAAGATCATCCAACGTATCCAGAAGTGATCTTAATCTTCTTGGTTCAGATGTATCGTGTGTATCTAATGTTGCTCGAGTGGTAGGTACAGCTCTAATAATAGTTTCCTTCAAGTTTCAATAAAACATCGTCAATGATCTTCAAAAACAAAATGGAATCTCCAAGTCAAATCTAAATCCTAACCTCATCTTGACCCAAGAGTTCAATAATCTTGGCCCATTCTTGATAAAGACCTTTGACCACCTCATCACTCCTACTCGCATCCACCAATGTATTCCTTAATTCACCCTCACGTCTCCTGAGTACATGATTGACTGACGAGGATGGAGGTAGTTTCCAAAATTGAGTCCCAAACTCAATCCTACACCTTTCATCTTCCATCGCCTCAACCTCTAACGAGTTTCCAATCTATCGCAAAACATAAAACCATTCATCAGTATTGCAACATCATCTATTGGCTTTTTGCCCAAAGATCACATTCCAGAAACGGGAATAAAAGATGCTCACTTCTTGTAACAAGTTTGCATTCGAAACAGATACATGTTCTACACTTGATAACATTTCCAACATCGCACGAGACGCGTTTTGAGCCCGAATCTCTTCCGAATTTCGGATTACAGAGGGAGGTAAATTGATGGGACGTTCGAGCTAAACCATCCAAAGCTCAGTTTGAACACTATTGACCAAGAAAAGACTCGAAAAAGAAGATGCTCGAAACTTACAGCTTGTAATGAACCCGGTAAATTCATAGCTTGTAATTGTTTAACAGCAATATCATCTAATTCTTCCACCACAGCTTCGAATTGACTATTAATCCAATCCTTTTTCCTTTCATCATAAACTCCTACAGCTCTATAAACACCAAAGGGAATGATTTCTTTCAAAAGTTTCTCACCAAACCCTTGATCATTAAAAAACTCCAAAGGACTTTCCACATTAGTAGGTAAGATCGATTTGACCATTGAGATCGGTTTGATGATCGGTAATTGATCTGAAGAAGGAACGAATTGTAAATAAATCAAATCGTTATCTCGTCTTGCTCTTCTATAGGTGTCTTCTAATTTCTTTAAAAAGCTTTCCGAATCTTTCATGGCTATCGTATAGGGTTGTAACTCGATCTTTGAATTCGATTTGGGGTTTCCCATGCCGGTTTTTAAGAGATTGATGGCTTCTTGTAATCTACCTGCTTCAATACCATACCTAGTAAATCAACAAATTCATCAAGATCTATCTTCAGAAGAAATGTAAGTACGGGATGAATAACACTTACTCATTTGAGTCTAAATCATCACAACTTTTACGATACTGAGCCACAGCAGCAAAATGACCAGCTTTCAAATTAACATGTTTGATCCATTCCTAAAAACCAAAGTTTTAAACTCATCAGTTCAAACTTCTTTTTGGTTTTGTTCAAAAATAAGTGGGTGAATTGGAAAACAAACTGAAGGAAATCCAAAACCGATCCATTTAGCTGATTGGGATGAAAGTTTTGAAGTTTGAATCATAGATTCAGATGATAGTTTATAAAGCCTTGAAACTTCTTGTGCCACTTTACTAATTGAACCATTCCTCATCTGATCTAATCCAATCACCAAACAAAAAAAACATTATAAAAAATCAGTTTCTTTTCGATCACATATTAGAAATCTCAACAGAAGATGTGATTACCTATTGTAGCTTTTTGCCAAACACATTCTTGAGCCTGAGCTAGACAAAGGTACTGTAAAGCAGTCAAACAAGGCTCTGAAAGATCAGGTGAAAAAAGTTGATCCAGATCTTGAGATTGAAGTACATGATCTCTTAGAAAAGTAAAACAAGCCGAAGCTTGTTGAAAATGATGTATAGCCAATTTAATAGAATCTAAATTCGAACGAGACTGATGGGTAGCTAATGAAGTATGTAAAGCACCGAGATTGAAGAGTGTACAAGCTCTTTCATAGTTCAGGTCATCATGTTCGATTGGAATCGAACTGGGTAATTCTCCGGGTAGTAGTGATGATACGAGTGATGAAGGACTTGAAAAGATGGCCCAGTATTCGAATTTGACACCGATCTGTTAAAAAAGAACAAAGGGGATTTTCAGAAATTCGTGATGATTGAAAATTGAATTTGATTGACTAACATTTGATGGAAACCTCGTGAGTAGATAAACTAGATGTGCATGGTATCTAGAAATACGAAAAAAAGCATTAATGATTGGATTCATGTGTGATGAGAAAAGTGTGTTGATTTTACTTTGTGATTGAATTTAAAGAATGAGAATTGATGGCTAGTTTTGAGCATGAAGGTTGATTGATCGATGATTCTCTGATGGATTGAAGTGCTTCAGTTTCAGGTTTTAATGAATCTTGATGAGTTAGTTGGTCTTGATTATAATGTGATTGTATAAAATCAATTAAGCTTTGACTTAGATCAATCTATCTCATCCAAAAGTAAACAAGACATTCATCAGTTTGTTATCATTAGAAATCAGAATCCATCAGGCAATGAAGAACTTACTGATTTGGTTAGTTTGATGGGACAATTTAATAAATTTGACATTTTTGAAAAGTAAATCAAATCAAATCAAGAAACACCAAATCAAAAGTCAAGAAGAGTTTAAAGAAGAAATCAAAATTCAATAAAAGCATATCACTGATCACATGACCACTAATATGCTATTATTGAAATTTGAATCACAACTTCTTCCCCCATGACCATCTCTTCAAAATTCAAATCAACTCAACACCAACTCAACTCAACAACAAAACCAACCATGACAAAAGAAACTCAAGAAACCAATCTCATCAAATCTAAAGACAATCAAGAAGACCACTCAAACCCATCAACCTCAAAACAAATCAGTCAAAATGAAACTCAGTGTTCAAGTTTCACCACTAAGATCACTCCAAACTTACCATCTATGCCATTTGAAATTAAAGAAAAAATAGTATATTGGGTTTATTGGTTACATTTACCTGGATCATCAAATTCAACTGAAGTTTTAAAAAATCGTAATGATAACAATAATGATGATGATGATGATCAATTCGAAGATATATCAGATTCAGATTCAGAAACAAGATATGATAAATGGAAAACCCAATCTAATCATAAACCAACCCAAACCCACAAAAGTCAGTTTACATCATCACCATTTTTTGACCAATCTTTCATTCATCATCAATCTGATCAAATGATGTTTTCTTTTCATGTTTGTTTGTTGATTTCTTCGAATCAAATCACAAGTTAGAAGGCTTATCGACATCTGGATCTGATTCGGGTTCTACTCATTCCGATCAGTCTGGTTCATTTTCGAGTGATTCGGATGATGATTGTTTGATCGATATCAGATCACTTGCTTTTGTAGATCGTACATTTTATCAATTATGTTGTCCTTATCTATACCAGGTAACTAATTTTTTAAAAAAATTCTTGTTTCTTATCTTTCAATTAAATTGAGATCTCTTTCTTTTCTTTTAGAGTTTCGATTCACAAGGTTATACGGTAGAAAAACTCAAGTTCACATTAGAAGAAATCATCAAACGACATTCGAATCATGTCAAAAAGCTTTGGTGGAGGGTTTCGAAATCTGAATTAGTCGAATTTGAATCTTTATGGAATGATGATCTATTAGATGAACCAGAATGGGATCCTAAATCCAGATCAGAAGTTTTACTACAAATCTTTCAAACTTGTCCAAATATTATCGATCTTGATGTTGATTTAGATCCAGAAGATATCATACCACTTCCAGAACCATCCGATTCAACCAATGATCTAGAACCTGATCCTTCTTCAAGTCCATCGGGTCGTCAAATGCCAAATTTATTTATTAAACCTATTTCTCAACTCACTTCACTTACTCATCTTGCATTAACTTCTCCAACTGAAAGACCAGCTTATTCTGAAAGGTTTTTAGTCGACATCATTTTGAACCTTTCACACCTTCAAAGTTTTGGTTGTTCAAGAGTAGCGGCAACGTATTCGAAACCAACTGATGATCGACCCGAATGTTTATCTCCACTTGGAATTCATTTAGCTAGCTTAACTGGATTGATCGAATTAGATTTCGAACAGGTCGAATGTTTAGATTCAAGTTGGAATTCACTCGAATGGAAAAGTTCATTGAAAGAAATAACATTAGAAGATTGTCAACGGGTTTCGATTCCTGTCTTACATGGGTTCCTAAAACTATTTCAGTTTAGTTTAGTTTCACTTTCATTAGATAATGTTCCATTTCATGATAATGCGAATTGGAATTCGTATGTCAATCTAGAAGATGTTTATAATGATTCATACAAGTTTGATTTACCTAAACTGACGAATCTAGAAGTATCAAATTATATACCGGTTCGATTCTTAAGATCGTTTCAACCGTGTAAGAATATCACCGAGATCGCATTAGATGAAACACCGGCTTATAAACATCGAGATTTAGAAGAATTGATCCAAGATCGAGTTTGGCCTAATTTGAAAAAGTTATCGATCACCTCTCGTACGGCTTATCTTTCACCGGGTGAGATCGAAAGTTTAGAAGTCTTGTGTCAAGGTTATGAGATCGAGATGAGTTTAGATAGTAGTGATGATGAAGATGATGAAGTCGATGTGGATTATGATGATGATGATGAGTTGGATTTGGATGAGGAGGAAGAGTTTGAGGAAGATCATTGGGCTCATCATTTCGGTCAAGGTGGGTTAGATCACTTTGTTTAGGGTTATGATCAATCTGATGAACTTATTCATTGGGGCGATCCTTTTTCAGATGACGATGACGATGACGACCTGGAGTGATGTGGAGGTCATTCGAAACTTTGAGTTGAAATTCACACAAACTGAAGCTCGAGTGAATTGGTACGATTTCCAACTTCAGGGTCAAGAGATTGACAAGCTTTTGTTTCTGATCTCTTTTCTATCAAGTCCATTTGACTTGATCTCTTTTTTTTGTTCGTTTGAGTATTTCTTTCAATATGTTGAAGCAACCACTTCGAATATAGTATTACTTCGATTACACATCTTGGATTGTAAACTGACTTTAATTTGAGTGGGCAGATATTGGTTTTGTTAAGAGGTGATGGAAATAATAGTTTGAAATCAAGATGATCAACTTTTTTTCTGGAAAATGTCATGAGAGAGAAGAGTAGCTTGGTTTCTTAGGACTTGAGTGGATATATGTTGTAATCATAGGTAGGTGGGATGGCATTTGATCTGATGAAAGGTTAGTCTGATCAGCTTTTGATTATCACTCAATCTGAAGACGCGTGTAATCAAATTGAAAAAGGGAAGGTCTTATAAAAGCCAAAACACATTTTGTCATTCACTTTGGTCGGCTCAAGTAAGTTCAGATGAAACTTGAAAGGATCAACTTTTGATCAAGACCTTGAGACTTGAATCTATCAGTTCAAAAGTTTGATCACTTTACATTTACAGTCAAACCGGAAAAGCTTGTCACAAATTCACCGCCAATTTGCGCGAGTTTTGCGGGCAAAAATCGGTCAAGCTTTTCCAACTTGACTGTAGTCATTTGGAACTTCTGACACTCTGTGATATGTGCCAGAATTATCTATCACAAGAGAGAGAAAAGTGAGTCTTGATTCAAAAACTTCACCTACCTGAACCCTATGGACCACTCAAGTAGATCAATAGTTGCAGGTGATGGTCCATTGGTCACAGTGAATGATTTGTTTCAATAACTTGAATTTTTTTAACCAAAACCATACCTTATTGTTCTTCTAAGATTTTTTCCCGGATTTCACATTTAGCAAAACCAGAAATTCATCTTGTATCACTTAATCTTTCAATTTGGCTCTCAGTGTTACAACTTTGAAAGAATAGTTTATGAAGGGATATAATGGAACTCAAAGGCTATGAGCTAGTTGATCAAGGTAAAGGATTTCAATATGATGAATCAGAATATTCAAAGGGAATGAAACGTGTGATTTATCACAGAGAGGATGAGATATATCCAGTGGTCATCAGAACATGGTTAGGTTGGCTGACATGATTTGGAAAACAAAGAAAGAGTTTGAGGTGGTCTTATCAATATGGTTTGGTTAAGTAAGGCAAGAGTTGGGCCAGGAATTGCAGAATGGGTACATGATGGATGCCATTGCTAGGAAGCTGATTCCCTCATCCCCTATCTTTGTTCTACTTTATTAATCTTATGCTCAACAAAAAATGGGCCCCCAAAAGAATGGCGAGTCCCATATCATGCAGGAAAACTTTCAAGCCTGACGCCGAGAATTTCAGTCAGAATTTAATGGCTCACCGGCAACGGAGCTCCCAGCTTACTGATCAGGCTTTATCACCCAAAATTGGTGCTTGGACTTTTTACAAGTAATTGTTTGATTTAGGTTATTATCTATATTTTTTTGTCTCAGGATATGAACCATAATGATTTTGGTTCAGATCATTTTGGCCAACATGATAGAGAACTCTCAATCACTCCATTGCGGGAGATCTGATAGATAGAAATCATACTAGCCTTGTAGGGCTTTCTGCCTACGTTGCAATACAATACATCTTCTTGGTTGATACGCACAACTTATTGCAGAGTGGATAATAGTCCTTGCCATGCATTTTGCAATTCAGAAACGGACAAGAATGTCCCCAGGGACTGTAGAATAGAGTGAGATGAGGTGAGGTAAGACTCAGAGAGCTGGTCAGACTCCAGAGCCTGAGGTAGGTTTGTAATATGGCGCCTGCCAAACCCCATAATATGTTAAATCAAAAGATTATAAACCCATGATTTCAAACTGTACCTTCGCTTCCTTGAAAACGATGTCTACCAAACAGTTTTGCAGCGCCACTGCTCCAGGAAACACTTCTACTGTGATGTCACCTTCATCCAATCATGCCAATTTATCATCTATGCCAATCGAGCTCACAGAAATGATCCTAAAATGGGTTCAACATCTCCCTCCAATTCACCAAATTCATCAAAACCAACAGACCTGTACCACTCGCTACGTAGGTGGTGATCGACCTCTTCGAAAATTTCAAAAGACAAGCCACGGTCAGTAGAGGTGGATAAACATCTGACGATTCTATCCGCCTTCCTTCAGAGCCAATTTCAAAATCATTAGCTTTTGCGTTCCTGTGTCAAAAACCACCTTCATGTGTAATTCTCAACTATTCTGACACTGCTATGTACAAACTTTTGCACTTCTAAAGATCTTCACTTGAGTGATATCCGATTACTTGCATCAGTTAATCGTTCATTCTACCAAATACTCTCGCCTTATCTTTTTCACGTAGGTAATCTGCTTCGATCATGCTATCATCATGATTTGATGACTGATGGTATGAGTTCGATCTCCGTTACAGAGTTTTGATTTCCGAGGTTTTACGGTGGATAGATTGAACTTCACACTTCAAGAAATTATTAAAAGGCATTCACATCATGTTCGAAACATCCGCTGGGAAATATCAGACTATAACGAATATTTAGAGGCGCGTAAAGAACCGTTGAATGCAAATAAATATTATAATCACCCATATTGGATTTCACAGTGGGATTCTAAGTTACGATCGGAAGTTTTACTCAAGATCCTAGAATCGTGTCCTCATCTCACCGATCTCAACATTGAGCTAGATCCGAAATCCTTCATACCTACTAAAAATGTCTTCACCTCGAAAAGCCTCCTAAACTCTTCAACATCATCTGACAATCAAATGCCAAACTTATTTATCAAACCCATCTCTCAATTTACTTCACTTACTCATCTCTCACTATCATGTCCTGATCCACAACCAGCTCACACAGAAAGCTTTATAGTAGATATTTTATCAAACCTTCCTCAACTCCAAAGTTTTGGTTGCACAAGCGTTGGTGCTACTGATCATACGCCTTTCGACAACCAGCAAGCTTGTCAATCTCCACTTGGAATTCATCTTGCCTCGCTTACTCATCTTGTCGAATTGCAATTGGAGTGGTTGGAACATTGGGATGCCAGTTGGAATCAACTGGATTGGAAAAGCCCGTTGGAAGCATTATATTTGTCAAATGCTTATAATGTATCAGTATCAGTATTACATGGATTCTGTAACCTCTTCAAATCGACCTTGAAAACACTCATACTGGTGATTTTCATCGATGACCCTAACGCTCTCGATTCAGAGTTCATTCCAAATGATTCATTTCGATTTGAACTACCTAGACTGACCAACTTGCGAATTATAAGTAATTGGGCCATTCAATACTCAAAAGCTTTTCGAGGTTTAAAGAGTCTCTCACGGCTCTCATTAGGACTCGATCCGCTTTATGATACTCAAGAGTTAGAAAACTCGATCCAAGATCAACTTTGGCCTAATCTGAAGAAGTTAGAGATCGAAGATCACTCGCCTCACGTTTATAGCGAGGTCGTAGGTCTAGAAGATTTGTGTCAGAGCTATCAAATTGAGATATTTTTCCTATGTGGACTTGATGATGAGGATGGGTGACACTGTTGGTCATGATATATTCAAACTCCAGGGATATACAGCCTCAGGTCTCATGGTGTAATCAGATTTATGGTGGATGGGACTGAGATTATGGACCCGCAGAATATTCATATTGTCTATATTATTATGATTCAAGTTATGATGAATATTGATTTGGGTTCAGGTCATCTGGGCTAGCATGACAGACAAAAGCAATTCATTATTTGACATGCTGAATGCACAAGCAAGGTCAGCAGTATGGCTTTTGAATTGACCAATGATTGGTACAACTTTGCACGGGCTTGCTATTGCTCAATCATACCGAGTGTTTGGTCTAACATTTATCTGCAAAAGCAGATCTTAGTTGAGCCCAAGCTAAGTTGCACTATTCAAGGTATCAACATGTACAATGCAGCCCAACAAAGTGTACCACAATTCTAGTCTGGTGCTCCAGCAAAAAAACACTCAGATGATACACTGAGGGAGATCTAAGGCAAACTGACCTTGGAGGGCGTGATGCCCACCATGGAACACAATATATTTTGTTGGTTGATAGTAAAATTGATTCCAGAGTTGAGTGTGTTAAGCTCAATAATCCTTACTATACCTCAGCTTCAATTCAGCAATGTAACAATCTCTTTTCTACTTGAGTCTTGTAATTTCCATCATCCAAGAGGGTATCAACAGGACCCCGGATAAGTCCTATAAACCCTAGGGATGAAAAAGGAATGAATCAGACCCTCCAATTTTTGCTATGTTAGGGATGAAAAAGGAATTATCCGCCCGGTCCTGGTCACATGTTAGGGATGTGGAGGAATGAATCTCAGTTGGACAAAGATCTCCCTCTCAGATGATACTGATGTACCATGAATGAACAGCATTATCAATATCCCATTTCATAAGTTATTTCTCCATTAACCTTGAAAGGAACAAACAGAAAGTCACATCCAACAAGTGTTTACACAAGTTGCTCATACGTAAGTTGAGTTGTGCACAAGGGACATAGCTTGCATTCATTCAAAAATCAATTTTTTCTGACTTTCCTTTACTCTGAGGAGTATTCACCCATTTTGAAACAAATTTTGTACATTGAAATAGCTGATCTAGCTACAAGAATCACGTCAAGATTATTTGCCTTGTCCAATGTTCCAGAAATGAAATTGAAGTCCCCAAAAATTCTCCAAAACCAGCTTTCCAATGTTAGGGATGTGGGGGAATTAATTTCCAAAACTCTTAAAAACATGGCTTTTAGGTTAGGGATGAAACATCAATTAATGGCCTCAAAAAAACAAAAAAAGAGGTATGAATTAGGAGGTTTTGACCAATTTTCCATCCCTATCATTTATAAGACTTATCCGGGGTCCTGTATCAACCACCTACCCTCAGAGAGATGACCACAATGAGAAGCTTGGCAGAGGAAGTCATATTTAAAGAATCAGAATCTTGTGAATTATTGGCCATCTACCATCAGTGAAATGAACAAAGTAAGAAGCAGTGTAGAGAGATGTGCAATGGGTCAGAATCTTTGGTAATGGTCTGATTGGAAATATATGATGGATGGTGTGCCTTTGGGTACCATCTTTTTCCATGATACGGGTAGATATTGGGAAATGGGTGAATAGAATACCGGGTTACCTTTTCTCTCAACGCATGCATGGAAAATGTCACGGAAAATCTTTGCAACATTTTTTTTATTATACACTGCATTCATGGGACACAAAGTAGAAACCTGTAACTCCTCTAAGTTTCCCAACTTGCACTTTTTGGCTGTATTTGGGAAGCTGAGAAAACAGGGAAACCAAACACTACAGCCAAAAAGTCTGAGTTGGGAAACTTGAACAAGTTCCTGGTCTCTACTTTGTATCCCACAATCAAATGTGATCATTTTTTCCACAAGAAAATGACTTTATGCTGGCAGTGTCGGAGCCTGTATGTCTGCAAAGCAGGTGAAATTGTCCACCCTTAGAGCATCTCCAACGCAGACCTGCAAACGTAACGTTGACATACACGTAAGGTGTATTTTACGTTTGCAGGTCTAGGTCGCAAAACAACCATCCAGCGCGGTCTGGAAACGTAACAGCTCACCATGTGTGTGAGCTTCAATTTTCAGCAAAATGGGTTTCACACAGTCGGTACTCCAAATATGGAGTACCAACCAAATATTTGGAGCACTGTATTGTCCCAGTATTGGACATACATTTGGCACATGTGGTGACTTTATCACCACATGTGTCATCTCTTCTCATCAAAGCTGATTGCTTGATGCACAAACAACAATTAGGGGATACAAAGTTAAAACTGGGAGTTTTTTCCCAGTTTCCCAGTTTCCCAAATACCACCAAAAACGTAAACTTGGCAAACTGGGAAACTGGGAGAGCGTGGGAAAGTTACAAACACAGCCTACAACAAAAACTGGGAAACTGGGAAAAAAATCCCAGTTTTAACTTTGTATCCCACAAATGCCATTTGGTCATCTTGGGCATGGGTTGGAGCTCAAAACGACTCCAAAAATTATACTGCATGTGCGCAGTGGATGCAATGAACCTGCAAAAGAAATACAGCTGTCAAACTTTTTCCAGCAATCCAATTTTGGGTCTGTATTTGGTTTACAGAACAGGTCCGCGTTGGAGATGCTCTTAGAGCATGACCACCGCACCTGAATCCAAAAACCTTGTACAGAGCAGTACAGGTGACAGAGTGTCACATACACCTGCTTGTATTTTTATCCAGCATGCCCTTGTCTGCAGCGCTCAAACTGCAGTCCACTGGAAACCAGTCTTGGGGTTCCACAGTTGTCTAGCCATACCAAACTTGGGTATGCGTGAGTTGTTGATGATTGCAACATCAAATATGTGATCAATTGATAAACTTTGCCCCAGCAATTACTACATTGAAAAACATCAAAAACCTGACACATTGGACAACCCTTTGGACATGAGAGGGCCTATGTGTGTCCAAAACGTCTCCAAATCTTGGGATTACACGTTTCCAGATGTGCCCAAAAAGAATCTGGTTCAACCCTGAAAAACCAAGAAAAACTGAAAACCAATACTTGCACCCATGGCCAACTGTGCAACCTTGGACGTGCGGTGGAGGTGGAATTCTGGACAATTCCGGAAAACATATATTTTCCATTACGTTCATGTCAGAATAGGTACATCAAACATATGTTTTCCGGTGCGCGGTGGTCATGCTCTTAGAGCATCCCCAACACGCCACCGGAAACATAACCTTTACATAGGGTTTACTTAACGTTTCTGACAGAAACGTAATGTCATAATTATGTTTGCAAAGATTTTCCAAAAAACACCCTCCAGCGCGAGTAAAAAGTTGCACAGTTGGCCACGGGTTTGACTTTGTTTATTCTGCCAACTGGAATACATACGGCTTGTTCTAATTGTTTCTAGCTGAGCCGGAAATCTTGGAAAACATGATTTTGCACAATTTGGACACGTCGAGAAAACAAAACTCGCCTATTTTGTTCATCTGTGTCCTATCTTGATACCTTCAAGCACATATTACCTCACCCTTGATCAACAATTTGAATAGACAGGGGTCAAAACCCAAATCTCATATTCAGCTTGCGCGGTGCTGCCTACTGAAGCTGAAGCTGAAATACAGGTGTTCAAGTGCCATTTGTGACACCTGTACCAGGTTTCCAGTTCCCGGCGGGTTGGAGATGCTCTTATATCACCTAAAAGGAAGAGTTCCCAGAGAAACACAGGTAAGATTGGAGTTTGGGCATATGTAAAAGCTCTTTCCATACTCCTTTTCTTTTGCATTGCAGAAGGTATGTTCAGCCAGAAAACAAAAAGCGGCTGCAGAGTTTTTGAGCCAATACAGCTCACTTCTCAGGCAAGGGACCTGTTTTTAGTGCTAAAGTTGCTCTCTCAAGCCTTGGCCTCGTTGTAAGAGCCTTAGTTAAGTCCAATAGGGCGGTTCAAGTCAAGCAATGCGAGCCACATGGTCCTCAACTTGCAATCACTCTTTTTAGGGTTGTTCGGTCCTTCAAAAGATGGATCGCACACATCCAAACACTCTAAATTTATGTTTTAAGGAGCTGTAATTTCAGGGACTTGGTTTCTAATGTTCTTTTTTATTTGCTTCTTTCTTTTTGTCACCGTCTTTTTTTGTTGTTATGATGGTGTTTGAGAACCTCAATGTCCTGCTCAAGTGGTTGATGTTGAAATCGGCGGAAGGATCTAGTTTTTTTGACTGCAAAGCATTACAATCCAGGAACAACAACGAAACAAAAAAAAAGGTGGAAGCAATATTTTTTTTGCTCCTTGTCCCTGACCTTTTTTGGATAGCAGGGTGGCGATTTATAATTTTTAAAACTGATTTGGTGATCGCAAAACTGTGAACCACCTTTAGAGGTGGTTCACGTACTTAAAATTTTACTTAAAATTTAAGGCTCCCAAACAAAACGTAAAAGTTGAAGATGGGCTGTAGAAGCCCTTCTTGAACCGCCCTAATACTTGAAGCCATTCCATCAACGGTTGATTTTTTTGGAAATTCTTTCATATGCAAATTCATACTTTTTGTTTTGTCAAGTTTCTTCTTTTCCCAAAGTTGGCAATACGGAACAAAGAGGATTGTCCATCTACTCCCATGCATCCCCGTGCCCATTCACCTGTACCTCTTTCAAAATCATCGGCTAAACCCCTTATGATGATATTTTGGCTTTCATGGCTAGCAGTTAGGACATCCTCATTTAGTAGGATTTGACCTAGGCAGGCTGTGGCCAATGTGCACATCAGGTGTGGTTGAGTTGATTCTAGAGACAAGTGGCAAAACCAATTATGTACAATTGTTTAATCTGCTTTTCCAATATTCTAGGAACGGCTGTAAACAGAAAGAGAGGGGAGACATGTGTGGCTTGCCAAAGCCCATGATAAAGTTTATTTTTGATTTGATGAACCCATGAAATCAACCCTTGCCCTCTCCAGCTTCTCTTAGATTTCTCTACCTGGTGGACACGATGAAGTTAGAGATCTTCTAAACCTTCACGTAGATTCAATCAACACAAACAGATTGTATCACATTATGTACTAGGATATGGCATTAACCAAATCATCCCAATTGGTCTACATCATAAAGAATCATTTGACCTTCACCTGTTGAGTTTTCTTCATCACCAAAAAGAAGACGGTGTGTCAATCTATCCATTTTTGCCATTTTCTTTCTTTTTTCTGACTGATCAGACCTCTATGTGTTGCTTTGTGTTTCAGTTCATATCATCCCAAAACTAAGATCCAGGCTGAGTTCACTTCTTATGTTTCTCACTCAGCTTGTATGCCAGACCCGGTTCCAAGACTTCCAAGAATGACATCATATAATCATGCAAATTTATCATCTATGCCAGTCAAAACGATAGAGCTGGGGGACCTCTCTCAAGCCTCCATCTAGGCTTGAGGGATCCGTATCCCTATGCGAACCTAGCGGATTATGGAGAGGTCAGCAGGGGGAATCACCAAATGCTGAGAAGAGGTGCTGTCAGACCCCGGGATGGTGGGTGGGTTGCAAAAATTTTGAGTCAAGAATTGGTCAAATTGCGTCTATGAGCTGTGAGGTCTGGCGTACTAGGAAGCTTGAAGATTTTCCTCGAGGTTGGCTCGAAGAGTTAACAAAGTGGAATCTGGGATGAGGCGGATGTCACACAGGCATAAGGGACCAAATTTTCAGCTACTCAGAAAGGAGGTACAACAAGAAGTAAAACAAAAGCCAAGCTCCCCCAACGGATGGAGCCGCAGGCTCATGTCCCTCTCACTTGCCTCACCTCCAGCTCTTGTTGTTTCCTTTTCACTCTTCATTCACGAAATTGTAATTGACAAAATCTTCAAAAAAATATTATTTTGTCATCTTCGTGATCTTAAAAAAGTATACAGAATAACCTTATTCTTCATACACCTTATTAAAATTCTTTCATCTTTGTCTAGTCTTATTTGTCTGTTACTTCAATTTTTTCGTGTCCCGCCCACCACCCTTTCCTGTCACACCAGGGGGTTCAAGTTTCACGTAGAGCAAAAGTCTCATTCAGTTTTTTGTTTGCGCGTCTCACGAAGGAGCGAGGAGCCTTCCAGTGAAAGTGCTCAGTGCCGGTTTGTGGCCGCCCTCATGTGCTCCTTCATTCTTTCCTTCGCCCGGGCCTCATTCTGCAATTCCAGGCCTCGGGCCACCATGAGTACAGTGGGTCTCATCAAAGCCCAACTACCCCCCCGTAGGGGGGGTTCGAAATTTTGACCTCTGAGGACCTCAAAAATCAGTGAAAAAAGTCATTTTCACCGTGCGATTTGACTGATCTGGGGTTGGATTCCGCTTTGGGAACCCACTTTTACCAAGTTGAAAGCCATATATTACCCTCTGGTACCCATATAGTAAGCCTAAGGATGTGTTTAAATGTGCTCGGTTCGAAATATTGCCCAAATGTCTAATTTTTTTTTTTGCCTCGCACGCGTCCATCCTCATAGGATTAGAATGAGATAGGTCCCCCGAGCCCATTAAGCTTATTAAAATGTGTGCTATGTAATTATGAGGTGTGTATAATTCATCTCGAACTTGAAATTTTGCTTTGCGGGTGCCGGGTAGTTGGGCTTTGATGAGACCCACTGTAGCTAAAATAACCCGTCGCCTCACAGACGCCGTACCTGATTCCTGTATTGGAATTTTGGAAATCCAAGCTTCCTCTGTGTAGAGAGGGATACGCACTAGAAAGCTAGTGTTAGCGTTATCTATCGAAACAAACAAAGTAATTGTGACAATTTCATATAAAGAGAAAATAGGTTCTAACCTAGAAAGCTAGTGTTAGCGTTATCTATCGAAACAAACAAAGTAATTGTGACAATAGAAAAGCTACAACAAGTTTCAGAACAAACACGAGCTATTTATATGAAACATGTTTCATAACGTGGCGTTACAATTATGACGAAAAGAGAAAATGAAACCTGACTAGTTGACAACTTCTCGGACCTTCTACTGGTCTAAACCGAAAATGGGTTAGCCTAGGCTAATGGCTTAGTTATCCCTAACGCCTTGCCATCCATAGCCGTAACACCCCCCCCCTCAACCTTTTAGAGGTTTACAAAAAAAAATTCACATACAAATGTTTTTCTTATGGATTTGAAAAATGATGTTACCCAGTGATTTGGTAAGTATATCCGCACGTTGATTTGGTCCGTCTATCCATTCAACCTTCAAATTTCCGTCGAAGATTTGCTCATTGACGTAATGGAATTCTCTCGCGACGTGGTGAGAGCGTTTAGTGAGATGAAGATCTTGAGCAACTTTGATGGCAGCCGTGTTGTCACATCGTAAAATTGTAATGAAAACTTTCTTAAAAATGTCTTGAAGTAAATTCTGGATCCAAATTGATTCCCTAGAAGCCACCCCCAAAGCCATATACTCGGCGTGACAGGTTGATGTAGCAACACAGCTCTGTCTTCTTGACGCCCAAGAGATGATATTTCCAAACAAATAAACCGCGAAACCGTGAGTTGAACGTGAGAATCCCCCCCCCCAGTTCGCATCACAGTAAGTAACTAACTCGTCCCCTTCATCCATCTTTTTAAATCTTATTCCATCCCCACTCGTTCCACTCAAATACCTCAACAGGTGTTTCAATGCCAGCCAGTGGCAGTCTCCAGGCCTAGATGAGAATCTAGCCAAGTAATTTACCGCAAAAGCCATATCAGGCCTAGTACCTATAGCAAGATAGGACAAAGACCCCAAAATCGACAGATAAGAAGATGTGTTGATCCCGACAGCGTTCTTGTCGGATGTGTCCAAATGCAAGTTGGCAATCATGGGTGTCGACGTGCGTGATGTGCTGAATCCGGTGGATTCAAGGATGCTTGCTGTGAGAGATGGTTGCGAAAGGAAAATTTGACCTGCAGAATGATTAATCTTGATGCCGACAATCTGTTCGAGATTATCATTCCACGTCAATTGGAAACTGTGAAGAAGAGATTCCTTGATGAAGTTGATGATCTCGATTGATGAACCGCAGATGACACCATCGTCCACATGAATCCACAGCATTGCAATGTTGTTCTTGTAGTGTAAAACATATAGGCTTTGATCGTTGACACAGTATTTGCATCCCATACCAGATAAGACATTCGAAAAATGTTTCCACCAGCATCTTGCTGCCTGCTTCGTCCCATAAAGAGCCTTTCGCAAGAGTAAAACAAGATGAGGCGCTGATATCTTCACACCTTCTGTTGGTCGCACGTAGACTGTTTCGTCTATTGGGCTATGCGGGTAAGCCGCAACAATGTCGAATCCATGAATATGCCAACCCTTGTTAACACACACAGAAAAGATGATCATAAGGGAGGTGAATCTTGCGGTTGGTGCAAACGTTTCAGAAAAATCAATACCCTCGCGCTGCGAAAAACCGCGTACCACAAACCTCGCCTTCCTTCTCACAACATTTCCATCAGCATCGGTTTTTTCCGCAAAAACCCATTTACTCGACACCGCCTTCTGCCCCTCAGGCAACACAACTTCTTCCCATACTTGCAACTTGACCAAAACATCAATTTCTTTCTTACACGCCTCCTTCCACTCTTCACCGTGATCACCATGTACAGCTTCCTGGTAGCTCCTAGGAAGCTTTTGAGCAATCCCCGCAGCTTTTGCTTGCAACAAAGCTATCGCCTCGTCTTGCTCCCGAACAGTTTCAGTAAAGAATTTGTCGTCCAGAACGTAAGAGACAGAAAGCGATTCAATGAGCTGTCGAAGTTCCTGGTGAGATTGAATAGAATCGGCTGAAGTTAAGATATGATCAAGAGTTCTGGTGTCGATTTCTGGTGATGTGGAAGGATGATCTATAACTTTGTCGGGAATAGACTTCTCATTTAACCATTTAGCATGTGCAGAATCGATGAACTCATCAGTAACGGGGTTCCAAAACCTCCAACCTTTGCTTCCCTCGAGGTAACCAACAAAACGGCATTTCACCGCCCGGTCGTCCAGTTTCTTTCGTTTTTCAACAGGTATGTGAACAAAAGCGTAGGAACCAAAGATCCGAAGGTGGTTGACCTGAGGAGCAAAACCGAACATGAGCTCAGTAGGCGTTTTAGATCCTGTACCTGTATTCGGAGTTTTGTTGTGAAGGTCGGTAGCAGTTGTGATGGAGAAACCCCAGAAGCGTTTCGGCAAACCAGAATCCCGGAGCAGAACACGCATTCCACCTTGAATGGTGCGATTAGCTCGTTCGATAGAGCCGTTCTGCTCGTGGAAGTATGGAAGGGAAGTCTGAACTTTGATGCCTTTTTCATTGAAGTATTTCTTGAGACTGTTGTTGACAAACTCTCCGCCGCCGTCTGTTCGCCAATTGATGACTTTCTTACCAGTACGACGTTCAGCTTCAGCGATGTACGTCTTGATGTGATCTTGCGCTTCATTCTTGGATTTCAACAGGTACGTCCTCATAAAAGTAGAGAAAACGTCACGTATTTCGAGAGAATACTCACATCCTGATACCGTTTTCACAGGAAAAGGTCCGCAGAGATCAGCAGTGACAAGTTGAAGGGGTTCATCGTAAGCGATTAAAGATGGACCGATAGTGGAAGATTTAGTTGATTTTGCGATAGCACAATCTTCACATGAGGTTGTTTTTGTTAGTTTATCCGGAAGTCCTACACAAGAACCGTCCCGAATCAGTTTTAACAAAGTCTTTTCATTTGGATGACCAAGACGTCGATGCCATAGCATAAAGTCTCCAAGAACAGCAGCTGTAGTGATGTCTGGAGGGAGTGCGCGAAGGATCCATTTCCTTCCTGCGCGTTGAGCCGTCGTAACTCTAGAATTATTTCTCCATAATTCTATCCCAACTGATGAATTTCGAAATGTAATACCCTGTTCCTCCAGTTGAATACCGGAGAGTAGGCTATGACGGAGGCTCTCACAAAAATAAACGTTTTGAATGTCTAAAAATTCCGAGGAATTTGCTACATTGCATATACGAACAGTACCAACAGCTGAAATGAAAGATGAAACGGAATGATTGGCCATCTTAACTGGTAGAGGAGGAATGTTGCGTATAGTAGTGAAATATGAACGAGTATTGAAAACATGATGAGTTGCCCCGGTATCGAAAATGATAGTTGAGGGTGCTATGTCAGTATCCAGTTGAGTAACTGTGATGTGATTGACCTTGACGCACCCAGTGAAATCGATGTCAGCAAACTGAGGCTCGACAGTTCTGGCATCCGATGTCGAAGCTGATCCATTTTGCTCCTTAGCCTTCTTGGCTCTGCAATCTTCCTCCTTATGACCCCTCTTCTTACAATAGAAACATTTAACTTTCGGCTTTTCAAACTTCTTCTTGACAACAGCGGACATTCCTTCGGCTACACCAACAGCACCACGCTTGAAAGCAATATTGGCAGCTCCTAGAGCCCACGTCATGTTGGATGAGCTGATAGATGCTTGAGGGTTGCTCCTGATAACGGGCTCGAAAGTGTGAGTCATGTCTGGGAAGCCGCTCGGCATGCTGTTAGCGAGGATAGCCGCGAATTTGTCGTCGTTGGTATTCATACCCAAACGTTCAAGTTTTCTTCTTATGCCAGATATGGTGGCGATATGGGTATCCATGGTGTTCGAAGACGGGTCGTATTTAGTGGTGTGGAGTTCGTTATGTAAAGAAATCCTACTCGCATACGTTTGACCCGACAACTGAGCTTTGAGGTACCCATAACGTTCAGAAGGAATCGAAGATACTTGATTTAATTGTAAGCTGAGTTGCTTGTCGATTGTCCAATGCATGAGAGAAATGACGCCTTCAGCGTAATCTCCATTCCACCCAAATTGAGCAGGTCCAACACCTGGTTGCAAGTAAGGAGCACATCCAGGGAAGTGATGGAGAAGTCTTCGGAAATCGGCATCCCAGATGTCGAAGTTCGAACCATCAGGCGCCAATGAAGCAAGTCTGTCCAATTTGATGGGACAGGCCTTCCACAACGCAACGAAAGATTGATCGTTGTTGTTGGAAGCAGGCGTAGTTTGGAATATGTTGGTAACATTTTGTACGTTCACCTGTTCTTGAACATTGGTCTGACTTTGGTTTAAGTTTTGTTGTAAATTGGTAGTGAGTGGGGTCTGTGACGTAGGGGGTTGTTGATTGTCGGTGGTCATTTGACCGCTGTTAGCACCAGGTGCTGTAGATTCAATTCCTTGCATTTCGGGAGAAAGAATTGGATGATCGTTAATTCCGGTGTCTGACAGATCTTCTAATCGTGGGGTAATAGAGTTTGATAGATTTGTGCTAGAACCGGTGTTTGCTGTTTCAAAAGAATCGTCGATGCCCTCCGGTAACGTGAAGCTCATAACCTGTAGAGAGGGATACGCACTAGAAAGCTAGTGTTAGCGTTATCTATCGAAACAAACAAAGTAATTGTGACAATTTCATATAAAGAGAAAATAGGTTCTAACCTAGAAAGCTAGTGTTAGCGTTATCTATCGAAACAAACAAAGTAATTGTGACAATAGAAAAGCTACAACAAGTTTCAGAACAAACACGAGCTATTTATATGAAACATGTTTCATAACGTGGCGTTACAATTATGACGAAAAGAGAAAATGAAACCTGACTAGTTGACAACTTCTCGGACCTTCTACTGGTCTAAACCGAAAATGGGTTAGCCTAGGCTAATGGCTTAGGGCCCGTTCGGTACCCTCGGTCACATATTATGTGACCGAATTTCACACCAAAATTCTAGATACTGTCACATAGTATATTGGTCCCAACTGGACCAAATACTTCGGATCAGATATCCGTTCGGAAACAATATGCGATAAGAATATGTGATTGAAAATCATCACATATTCGTTCACATATAGATACAGCCTTTAGGCTGTATCTACGGCCCCCAACTCTATGTGCCCCTGCCCCAATGCATCCCTTCATCCATCCCTCTCTCCCAATCTCAATACTCGTACACCCCCCACCAATCCCCTTTTATTCCTCACTCCTTCGTTCGCTCAGCTATCCTCACTCACCCTTTCACCTTCTAGTTCATCAAGCTGGATCTTCACTATCAACCGTCATCAACTTGTTATTGGCTTCTTATCCAATCAAACCCTTTTATCACTCTAAATGGCTATTGACCCTCGCTATCATCACTTCTTTACTTGCTATTAGTTCCTTACTTCGCTATTAGTTCCTTACCTCGCTATAGTTCTTACTCACCTGTTCTTACTTCGCTATTAGTTCTTTACCTCGCTATAGTTCCTTACTTCGCTATTAGTTCCTTACCTCGCTATAGTTCTTACTCACCTGTTCTTACTTCGCTATTAGTTCTTTACCTCGCTATAGTTCCTTACTTCGTTCCAGTTCTTACCTCGCTATAGTTCTTTACTTCGTGATCACTTCCTTACTTCGTTCCACTTCCTTATTTCGTTCCAGTTCTTACCTCACTATAGTTCTTTACTTCGTGATCACTTCCTTACTTCGTTCCACTTCCTTATTTTGTTCCAGTTCTTACCTCGCTATTGGTTCTCAACTCACTATTGGTTCTCAACTCACTATTTCGTTCTTACCTCGCTATTGGTTCTCAACTCACTATTTCGTTCTCAACTCACTATCAGTTCTTACCTCGCTATTGGTTCTCAACTCACTATTGGTTCTCAACTCACTATTTCGTTCTTACCTCGCTATTGGTTCTCAACTCACTATCAGTTCTTACCTCACTATCACTTATTTTACTTCAGCTTGGTCTGAATGGTGAGTTCCATTCTCATATTCCTGTTTGTC